>NW_008649001.1:214677-217313 GCF_000247585.1 Phytophthora nicotianae INRA-310 | reverse complement strand
CTCGCAACGTCAGACATGGGCCAGGTAGGACATCTGCGCTGATTGGCTATATCCACGTCTTTGGGCGTCCTACCATTCGCCGAAAAGTCTAGAACTTATTCTAGCGAATCGTCGTCGGAGATCTTGCATTCGAGCGATCGGATTGGCCTAGCTAGACCTTGATCATAATCACCATGATGACCAGCATGTATCGCTAGACAACGACAGATAAATCCGGCACCACTGAATGCCATCCTCCATAGTAATTGTACGACAATTCCCTGTCCGTGTCGCAAGATATATCCACAGAAAACACACTAAATGGACCATAAATACACGAAGTGACTGATAAAATACTCATAAGCATATGGAATACAAAGACCAAGTCAAATAAACGAATGTGATTGGCTGAACAGTAACGATTGTGAATTGCACAACTATGTCTGCTGGAATTTTGTGTCAGCCGTATTTCTCCTGTAACCGCTGTCGCCAGCTTTTGAGTCTCAACTGGTATGCAGCGTCGTAGGATATCGCGAGACACGTACGAAAAGAGATAATAATATTGGCGAAAATTGCTAAGCTGACAAAAGGAAGGCTCTTCCAGCCAATTCATTTAGTTTTTTTTAAACCGGTCGATGTTAACTCTTATAAGTTGACTTTAAAACTGTTTAAGTACCCACCAAAACAATTATACATGCTTAAGTATACATGACATAGTTAGACCTTTTACAACGAAGAGCACTTCTTCCTTCCAAACTATTCATCAGGTTTGTAAACCCTGCAGTATCAGGGATGGTCGAACAAATATTTAAATAATTATACGATGGAAAAAAATTAAAAATATTTTTTTATCTTTTTTTGTGGTATGTGTACTGTACCTTAAACAGCTGCATTGGTCCACTTTCGATTTGTACGAATTGAACCACCTCTATTACGAGGCAAGCTCTCTATTTAGTGACGACCGATACATCAATGTGAGCATGGCGGTGGCTGTGCGCGTTGCAGTGCTGAAGGAACAGAAGCGGCAGCGTCGCGCAGCGTCTAGTAATCCCGTCTGCATCCGAAAAAGATCATGAGGCGCTATCACTTGGTCCACCAAGTGCCCTCTGTCGTAAGGCTTCAGTGGGAGCCATTAATCGATATGGAGCAGTACTTCAACCATATCTGTATAAACAGGTTATCCTGGGAGGTCAGCTGAAGAGCTGTTTGGACAGCCTCGCACAGATTAATTCGTTCCAAAAAAGTTGCCTGTAGAACAAGCAGCTTCTAGACAACATCACGACACGCAGCCTTACACAACTTATTGACACACTACGTGTACATATGTATACATAAGCGGGACCTGAGACCTTTTTATACCACGGCTCCAAACTCGCTTCCTATTGGAGAAGTTAGCACTAATACCCGTTCTGGTATACCTTAGATTCATTAAGTTCAAACTATTCCTGAAATCAACAGAAAAGAGGCAAAAAAACGAACCGAAATAGCTCCATGATAGCATGAGGGAACGGATGTGTATACAGTATGCCGGGTAGGGGTAGTGTGAACTAGCCCATTTCGACGATCTTTCTCAACGGGGGAGAGACGCGAGTACAGCCTCATCGGAGTTGAGTTTTTGTCTAGAGGTAGCTCAAAATGCTTTGCGTTGCTCGGGCTTGGCCCGTTCTAGCGAGTAGACCTGATGTTGCGTCAGCGGAGCCGATACGGCTGTTCTTCTCAGCGATAAATGAACTGACGATAGAGATCGCCTGCCACAGCGCTATTTTGTTGAATGGTACATACTTTAAAGGATACTTGGTTTTATTTGAACACGCATACACATTTGCTGTCCCTCTGGACAGCTTGGTGTTTAGCAGTTGTCCTGCGTGAGTGTAATGCCCTTGGCATGTAGTATTGCGTAGTGTTGCGTGAAGATCCGCATCCCAACACAGAGCGAGGAGGAGCCACCTAGGCACCGTACTAAAGTGACAATCGTGTTTGCCATATTGGGGGGGAGCTCACACTACGCGGTTCTGGTATACCTTAAGTTCGTTAAGTTCGCACTATTCCTGATATCAACAGATGAGAAGCAAAATATACCACCTGCTGGTGTATATTTGGAGGCAGCTGGTATGCTTATCCTGATTATTTTGTATGAAATCTCCGTGATAGCATGCCGGAACGGATGTGTATACAATATGCTGGATCCGGGTAGAGTGAACTAGCTCATTATAATACTAGTATCTGGCGAATCTTCCTGGATTTGGCAATGGATCCTCGATAGTACCAGGATTTGTTAATTCCCCATTGAGAAACAACTCGATCGAGTAAAGTCGCCAAGATGAGTGTAGTACCGGAGGACATACACTAAGCCAAAACATGCGTTTATCGCTAAAAGGTTGCTTCAGGAAGTGAATGGACACACAGAGGTGTACATGGAGCAGGGTGCGTGAGCGTAGCGACTGCGCATTCAATCCTTTGCGTAGGTCCTTGTGCCTCGATTTTTAATATCAATCCTTCGGTTATGTCGTCTCTATGTTGGGTCTGCGTGCTATGGTTAATGACTTTCTTTCTTTCCGACTATTCGCTTAGAGCTAGACTCTTAGCAGTTTAATTTGTGACTGTATTGCCTACGGCAAATTGCTGGTCAACATGAAATCCGCATTTGCTGCCGTCTG
>NW_008649001.1:209241-212817 GCF_000247585.1 Phytophthora nicotianae INRA-310 | reverse complement strand
CCCCCAAAAAAAAAAAAACGGAGAAAATAAAAATCTAGAGTAGTTCTGGTTTAAGATGACTTGCATCCTTGAGAACAGAACAATATATGCGAAGCAGTATTTGCACCCACATAAGGTAGTTACACGAAACACTTTTACGCCACTTCCACAGTCCTCCCAGCCTAAGCGAAGCATCCTAGTCTAATAATAATATTTTATGTGCATAAAAGGAGAAAATAAAATATTTAAATATTTTATTGTTAAATCGGAATATTTGAGATAATAGTTTTTGACTATCCCTGGCACTATTGTACACCAATACAGGCAGATTTTGCCAGGCTCTCGTGAAGTTCCGATGGGATGATTTAAACAACTAGAGCGGTTTAAACATATTTCTAGAAGTGGATAGTGATTAATAGTTTTATTTAATATCAAACATGATTTTATTTTGCCTTTAAAATTTAAAATCTTATTTTGCGTTTATTCAATAACATTGCCACTGACATGTAGTTTTGCCTTGTCGATTGTTCACACGGATATGTTGATCGTACAATCGAGTCTCCGAAGCAGTCAAAAACACAGAGCAGCAAAATCCGTCGACTTCGCTACTTAAACATTAACAAACCGTTAAAACAAAAGTAAATACAAATTGCAAGAAACTCAAAGTGCCTTGAGGTACGTCCACTGTCGGAGATCCAACAAAGTCGATTGTTGTCTTGCCGTTCATGTCAATGTTAATACCTGTCTGCTTCTTATTGAAGACGGCTTCATACTTGGACGCCTCTTTTAAAAGAAAGCCCCCCCCCCCCCCCCGCGCGCTCTTCAATGTCGTACTGGATAGAGTGCCTTAAATATTGCTGCAACAAGCTAAAACGATATTAATTAAGTTTAATCAGCAATAATAAAATCGAAATCATTTTTACCCCACTACCTCCATGTCGGATCTTCGTTTGCGCCCTTGGTGCGTTATTCGCCTAATAGGAAGTCGATTACGCTTGAGAAATCGCCGCAAATACTCGATGTTTGCACGCCGCGATCGACTTGCAAAGAGGTCCCCCTTGAACCGAGCGTGCATCAGCAGCTGGCATTCCATGGGAACACACAGCGAGCGGTTCTTTCTCATGTCTGTTATCCAGGTTAATAACCTGTAGGTACATCAATAATTATTTTGAAGATTTAGTTAGCCACAGATTAGTTTTTAACAAATATCTTTTCTCGAGGTCCGGGTGTTTTACGGAGAGCTTTTGTCGATTGCCTGTAGCGACGTAATACTTGTAGGGAGAAGCACTGACAATGTCATCCTTCTGTCGATTCCACCAGTAGATGGTGGTACGGTGCACGTTTGCATCAGCTGCTACTGCGACAACGGAGGCCTCCTCAAGGGCGCGAAGTCCACCCAGCTTACTTCTATTTTTGTTTTTTATCTTCGTGTCATTGCCAGAATAAAAGTGGGAGGATGAAAGGCATTTTGGCGCGCAACTGAAATTGTTGGTGCGCCGTGCAAGAGACTTCTAACAGGAGTAAAAACTGGACGCCCATTTATGCATTTTATATTGTACATGAACTTTTTTTTTTTTACCAGTGTAGCATTGGATCCGTGTTATACGGTACGTTAAAGATAAAGATAAATTACGTCAGCACGATTATAATCTTAAGCAAATCAAACACAACAAACTCTACTGACCTGGAGGGCCCATGGTTTGAACGAGAAGCTCATCGTTGCGATCCCATGCCGCAGTAGTCAGATTTGCACTACCGGTGGAGACGAACATATTGTCCGTGTATATAAGAACAAATAGCTTCTAATGCATCATGCAGTTGCGATGCAGGACGGGAATGCCAGCGTCAATCCTTAGCTTCAGGCATCTGATGGCAGTCTACCCACTTAAAGTCGACGATGACTCGTACGGGCTTGTGCAGTCGATGCAGACGGACTAGGACAGGACAGAACGCAATGTCGCTCAATGCGTAGAAGGAAAGGTCTGCCCCCTATACACCATCGTCCTGAAGTCTCCCGCGTAATGCATCTCTCGCGTTGCTGTCAGCATCAGCAAAGCGTACTGCTGTAGATTTAGCCATTTCGTAAGTTTAGTCATCAAACGAAACGATGCCGGGATGAGTCTGGGCTTGCCGCTTAGATCTCCACTGACATTATCGGGGTTACACTTGTACTTTTTGTAGTACAAGTGGTTGCAGTGTCGGGATTTCCGCGACATCGCCGGTAATTTTACACCGTCCCCGCATATGATGCAAATGGCCGTCATTCTCGTCGAGTGCTTTTATTGAACAGATAGCTTTGCTTCTTTGCCTTTTGGCGACAGGGTTTTGACGATGGAGTGTCATAATATATACCGGTATCGTCATTATTGTAGGTAGCACTCGCTGGATATGAACCAAAACTCTCGTTTAACTTGACAACGAACGCTAGTTGGATGGCAGCGATTTTTTTCTAATATACATAAAGAGCACATAGTCGGTTTTAGTGGCGTAAAATACAGTTGTAGAGCAATTGTGACAGTTGAATAACATCTTTATATCCGCTGTTTGCTGCACAATCCCGTGGCGGTAAACGAACCGCGGAAGCAGCCGAAACAGAGACTCGTATGCAGTGCTCGCATCTTTCTCGTCTTTGACGTACAGTAGCAGCCACACGAAGTAGCAATCGCGCACAATAGCAGTCATAGCGCGTGCCGTAAGCGGGAGACAGTCACACCTGGTGTCCTCCACGTAAGTGATCAGCTCCATCCCAAACAGCACGCTCTCGGGCCGGCCCGGCGCTCTCGAGAGCGTCTTCTCGCTCCCTTCGTAGGCGAAGATCTCCTCTTTCTTCTTTCGCCAGTCGCATATAGTCCACCGCGGGATACCTTGCGGGCGAGCAGCCTCGCGCTCACTCATGTCATCTGTGGCTTGCAGTACCTCTCGCTTCATCCTAACGCTGTAGCGCTTGCGGAGCTTCTTCCCGCTAATCGCGGCAACCAGAGTGTCCACGGCTGCTAGCTCTGCGTGCAAAAGCACTTCGTCCTCCTCGTTCGGTGTTGTGGCTGCCTCCATTTTACCGACTGAGAGGTTGGGAATTAACGAGTTGGTGTTCTTGTGATTGGTTAATATTGAGTAGTATTGTGCTTTGATTGGTTGGTTCTTCACGATCTGCACTGTCTTTTCTGTTCGTTTCGGGATTCGACTGATAGTTAGCTGATAGCAGTTGCATTATGTCCGTCGCTGTAATGCAATACTGTATTTCAGAACGGAGCGCAATTCATATTGTGCTCCTTTGCTAAATAGAATATCGTTAGTAGTCGAGGCGGATATTTAGGGCGGTTAGTCGTAGCCAAATGTACTTGAAAAACACCGACTAAGCAAATGAGCAATGGCCAACACTAGTATGAGTATGTCCTTATTAATAGAATTTCGAGCTTCAGCAAACTTGTTACAAAATTAGGTGGGGCTGCCAACACAAGAAAATACAACAGAAGCTAGAGTATTGCGGAGATGTCGAGCGCAGTATTATACGGAGTTTGTTGTCAAGACGGAGAGGGAAAGTGAGCTGGCATCTTGAACACGCGCAGCGCACCAAAATTGGATGGTGTGTGGCTTTCC
>NW_008649001.1:199747-209141 GCF_000247585.1 Phytophthora nicotianae INRA-310 | reverse complement strand
AAAAAGCTTAACGTCATCAGGATTATAATTGCCAATCGTTTTTTATCAGCCAATGAAAGATCGTTGAAAGCTCGCGAACTAATTATAAGCTGACCTACTAGTAGGATGAAAGCGCACAAGTAGGTTCAATGGGGAGTAAAAAATAAGTTTGTGATACGCTTATTCCGCTTAAAAGATGTTATTCCTTACTATAATAGTTTTGCGTTGTCATCATGAGGGCTGGTACGGTGCTCGTATCCTTAACTCTTTTAACACAGTATATACGCGACACAAGCTCAAAGCTATTGGCTGTATGTCGTGACATCACGAAAGGGGCAAGAACAATTCAATACAAAATGCTAGCATTGATGTATGTATGGTTAAGCGTCTTGGGTACATTTGCAAATACTGATATTGGCTATTTGACTCATACATTACGAACAATCGTTGCGGAAGTGCATGCATCTCAAACCTTTTTAGCAGAATGTATTTGCATATTGAAGTGTATTTTGTATTTGTAGACGAATTGCGAGCTTAATAAGCGCCGTGGTGCAACACTGGCGATTCTGTAGCTACAAAACGTAATGATATTGTCGCCGCGAGGGGTGGTTCCCAACAATAAATTTCACTTTTAGCGGTAACTTATTATATGTCACCGAGAGAACTTTATCGACACCACAACCCCCTTTAAAACGACATATTCCTTTTCAAACCGATTAGTTGATTCATTTTACAACATGCAAACTACATGGCATTTGAAAAGCACACAAGTGGGATGGATGGTGTTCAGCCCGAAAACTTTAATGGTTTTTTTTCGAGCTGAACGACTCCTTTTAGTCTCTTTCACTTGGTGCTATAAAATAAGAGAGACCTTAATTTCAGCCAATCGGCTGAAATTAGGGCGAATTCATCCGGAAACGGTGCCTTCATCCGGATAATTGCACCGCGCCTTCCCCTGCTCTACCTTCGCAAATCGCCTCCGTCTCCGAAGCGTAACCCGCAATGAGCTCGGACGCAGGCGGTCCGCGCCGCAGCTACCGCAGCGCCGGCAATGGGCAGCAGCGTCCCGGGAGCTTCCGCCTCAGTAGCGATCAATCCTCCTCCCAGGCGTCCCCTCGTCCGTCGCGTCAGGTGCGCCACAGTGTCAAGAAGACCGCATCCATCGAGGAAGGAGACTTTGTTTGGGTAAGCGACGAGAGCGGCATCTGTACGTCCGCCGTGGTGGTGCGTACGGGCTTCGTGTTCGACGAGGATTCCGACCAGGAGCAGCACGTGACGGTCGTACACACGGAGGACGGCGAAGAGCGCGCTATCCGCGATCGTCCATTGGTCAAATTACCAGCCTGCCACCACCCCAAGCAATTGTTGCCTCTGGAGCTACACGACCTCAGTAATGTGCCCTTAATGGCAACCAATGGGGATGCTGGACGCACAGAGACTTTCACGCCACAACAATTGGAGAACGTAGCGCTCTACACTTTAAGAGCACGATATCGCATGGAGCAGGTCTACACGTGGGTGGATCGCGTCCTAGTAGGTGTGAACCCTGTGACCCCATTGCCTATATACACACCGGACCATATGCAGGCCTACAATAAGAGCAGAGAGCAGACGCCGCTCTACGAGAAGGACACAGTGAACGACGCGCCGCCACACGTGTTTGCATTGGCTCAAAATGCTCTGAGATGTATGCAAGATGCAGGTGAGGATCAGGCTGTTATTCTGCTTGGAGGAATGGGCGCAGGGAAGTCCGAAGCGGCCAAACTTATTGTACAGTATTTGTGCGAGATCGGAGACAGCGCTACGCCTCGACACGACTCAGAAGCAGAATCAGGCGTGCTGCATCCCATTGGACAGCAGATTTTACATGCTTTTACAATTCTGGAGGCATTTGGAAACGCTGCTACCACACAGAACCCAAACTCGTCCAGATTTGCTAAAATGATCTCGGTGGAGTTCAGTAAACATGGCTACGTGATCGGAGGCGGCTTTACGACCCATTATTTCGAGAAATCTCGCGTAATCGACTGTCGCAGCCATGAACGCAACTTCCACGTGTTTTATCAAGTGCTCGCTGGTGTGCAGCATGACCCTACACTTCGTGATTCGCTGGAGATGAACAAGGGTGTGGAGGAGTTCGATCTTTTGAAGCAGGCAGACCCGGAACTTACGAATTTTGCGCTGGATGCTCGAGACTACAGAGACCTCATGTCCAGCTTCTCAGCCTTGAGGATCAGGAAGAACCAGCGTGTCGAGATCGTGCGTATTGTGGCTGCGTTGCTGCATTTGGGCAATGTGGATTTCGTTCCGGACCCGGAAGGTGGCAAGTCGGTGAATGGCGCTAACTCTACGACTGTAAGCGACGCTCAGTCGTGCGCATTGAAGGATCCAGCGCAGATCTTGCTTGCGGCGAAGCTTCTGGAGGTGGAGCCTGTCGTTTTGGACAATTACTTCCGCACTCGTCAGTTTTTCTCAAAGGATGGCGGCAAGACCGTGTCGTCGTTGAAAGTGGTGACTGTAAATCAAGCACGTAAAGCACGAGACACGTTTATCCGGAGTTTGTACGAGTCGCTGTTTAACTTCCTCGTGGAGACGCTAAATGGCATTTTGGGCGGCATCTTTGATCGCTACGAGAAGTCAAATATTGTGATTAATTCACAAGGCGTCCACGTGTTGGATATGGTTGGCTTTGAAAACCTGGAGCCGTCACAGAACAGCTTTGACCAGCTTTGTTTCAATTATTGGAGTGAAAAAGTGCACCATTTCTACGTGCAGAACACATTAGCGATCAATTTCTCAGATCTGGAAGACGAGTCGCAACAAGTGGAGAACCGACTGACTGTGCATTCTAACGTGGACATTACGAGTGAACAGGAAAAGTGTCTGCAGTTATTCGAGGATAAGCCCTTCGGTATCTTCGATCTACTGACCGAAAACGCCAAGATACGCGCTCCTAATGACGAGGATTTCGTCAACAAGCTGTTCTCTGGTAACGAAGCTGTTGGCGGATTGTCGCGGCCGAATATGGGCGCTGATACGACGAACGAATACTTGGCGCCGTCCAAGGATTGGCGGCTGATGTTCATTGTTCAGCACCACTGCGGCAAGGTTACGTACAATGGCAAGGGCCTTTCAGCTAAGAACGCGCTGAGTATCTCTTCAACGTGTGCAGCTATCATGCAGTCGTCTAAGAACGCTGTTCTCCATGCTGTGGGAGCTGCTCAAATGGCTGCAGCGTCCAGTGAAAAAGCTGCTAAACAAGCTACTCGTCGAACAAGCACTTCTTCCAAGTTCCGGAGTTCTATCAGCTCGGCAAAGGAGGCAAAGGCATCCAGTGACAGCGCAGCGACTGACGTGTACAACCAAGCTGACGCTTTACTGCATGCTTTGAACCACACGGGAAAGAATTTTCTCGTATGTATCAAGCCCAATGAAGACCTGGAAGAAGGCGTGTTCGATTCGGCCTACGTGATGAAGCAGATCCGAGAGAACCATCTGGTAGAGCTCATGCAAGCCAGCCGCTCGATCTTCACTGTCCATCTGACGTACGGCCACTTTTTCCGACGCTATAAGAACGTCTGTGGTCACCGAGGAACGCTGGAGTCTCTACTGCGTTCGCTGTCTGCTATCGGTGTGTTGGAAGAAGAGAAGTTCGTGGTGGGGAAGACTAAAGTGTATCTGACCAGCCACCAATGGAAAAAGCTGGAGAAGGCTCGATTCCTGTACTTGAACGCGTGTGCGACTATGATCCAGCGCAATATGCTTCGTGGTGGGTTTCGTAAGAAGTCTGCGCGGTTGTTGTATGTCATGCGCGGTCTGCGTGAAGCCATGGCACAGAGAGACCAGAACGATATCATCCAGCACCTTGCGAACTGTAAACAGATCTTAGGGAAGCGCGCTTCAGAGGATATTCGTGTGTTGAACGAGGGCCGGCAATTAATTGCACGCTTGGATGAAGAAGAGTACGTCAATTCGATCATTGCTGATGCCACACGTATCGGCCATCCAGCCTTGATCGAGTATGCTGTACGTGTGGCGGAGAAGAGTTCGCCCTGGCTTGCAGTGGACCACTTGCGAAGAAAAAGCAAGAGTATCGTGGCGATGCAAAAGCAGAAGACGGAGAAACTCGCTGCAGTTAACAAGAAGCTGCGTGCTTCTATGATTGCTAACGATCCGGAGGCGCTTATGGGCTCCTTGGCGACACTTGAGGAGCCCTCAGTTGAGTCATTGGAGAGAAAACTGGCGACGATGATGATCATTCGTGCACTGGAGGAGAAAAGCGCCGTGGAGTCTGTCACACACGCTCTTTCGTCGATCAAGGAAGATGATAATGACGCTACGATTCTGAATAAATTGCTGGGTCCTGCAACGAAGGCAATCAGCTTGGGTGTCGAAGCGAAATTGCCTACACTTGTGGACACACTGGGGACGATTCCTACTGATGTGGAGGCTGTTACGGACGAGGAAGAAGAGGAAATTGAAGAAGAGGTCGAGGTGGAAGTGGAAGAAGAGATTGAAGAAGAGGTTATCACCCCAAGTTCTTCTGCTGGATCTGCTGACACGACCAACTTAGTTGCTGCCCTTCAAAAGGCTCTAGATGACGAGAACTTTGTCGCTGTGGAGAGGGTATTGGTTCGACTAAGAGCTCTTGGCGTTCCTGATGGAGATCCTCGAACAGTAGATGCAGAACGCGCTTTAGAGGCTCAAGCTGTCCCTGCCAGTGCACATTCTGAGCGCAAACAAATGGTGAAGTTTCTAGCCGTCGCTAAGATGTCACAAGATATTGAATTGTTGTCTGAAGCGATTGAAGCTGCTGTCGGCGTGGGCTTAGCGAAGTGGGATTTCAATCTTAAAAACGCCGAAAGGGAACGCGAAAAGTTGCTGGCTGCTGCCGAATCAGGCGAAAGTCCTCCTCCAGCTCCAGTTTCTGCAGTAAAGCCAGCATCTACCAAGACGAGGATTGTTATGAAGAAGGTGAAGACAATAAAGAAGGTGAAGAAAGAGAAGAAAGCTTCAGAACCTGCACCTATCGGCCTGTTCTTGCAGATCTGGGAGGCTCATCATGTCACTGATCTCGACCAGCTACGCTCTACCCTTCCGTCCCAGTTACAAGGTGCATTCGATGCAAAGATGGCGCGATTGCAACAAGTGGCGAGTGTCGAGGAAGCTCTAAGCCAAGCACTTGATACCGACGATCCCAAAGTCGTGGAACATGAACTTGGACAGTCCATCAGTATCGGGTTCTGCTCTCCTCTATTTGCTCCGCTATTCGACCGCTATTCGAAACTGAGAGGTGGAGCGAACGACGATGCAGCCGATGATGCTGCTATAATGGACGGACTCCATGCTGCCATTCAGCTGTTGACTCGTCGGGTGGAAGCCAACGCCGAGATTCGAGAAGACGCGGTGCAGCTCCTGTCCACGGAAATCGAGGAGTTCTCCAACCCTTCAAGTGGTGACAATGAAGCCAAATACGACGATGCAGAGCGGGAACAGATCCTTCTTAATGCAGGCAACTTGCGTCGCAAGTTAGAGGCTCGTATCGCTGCTGCTGCTCGTCTTGAATCAACGCTGGCACTCCCTACTGACGCGTCGTCTGTTGGAGCGCTAGAGCTTAGTATCCAAGCAGCAAGAGAAGCTGGTGTTCACGAACGACTGCTAATGAAGGCTGAAGATAAGATGGTGTCAGCTCGACGGAGATCTGTAGTGACAGGCGATCGACTGCGCTCGAGTGGACCGGGAACGCTTACTCGCAACGACAGCGAGAGCAGCAGTCGACCTAGTGTACTGGACGAAGGTGAACGTCCACGTTGCGATACAACCGAGTGGCCTGGAGTGTCGAACGAGGAGGATAGTGCAGACAGTTCAAGTGACAAAAAATCCAAGCACGGCGCCGAGAAGGATGCAGTGGCGTTCAATCATTTCGAGAACTTGAGGGGATTCAACGCTCAATCCGAGCGTGCTCTGGCGAAGAAATTATGCTGGGAGAGTCGCGCGATCTCGCAGAGTTTGTCAGTTCTTGACGACAATCCGGACGAAACTTCATCTCTCGCTACGTCTGCATCGGCTGGGCAAATGGCTCTGTCTATTAACCGCTGCATCCTGGGATACATGAGAGACCGCATAGTCTTTTACCGCGAGATGCTGGCGCAGTATATTCTTCAGATCGGACTGATGAAGCCTTCTCTTGTGGACGAAATTTATCTGCAACTTATGAAGCAACTGACGAAGAATCCGAAGCGAGACAGCAGTATTCGCGGCTGGTCGTTGTTTGCCATGTGCGCGACGTCGTTCCCACCGTCACTAGCGCTCCAGAAGTACGTGATCATGTTTCTGAAGGCTCAAGTGGCTGACTCCAACAGCTTCTGGCGACTTGTACGCAACTTTGCGGCCTATTCGCTTAAAAAACTGGAGAACTTGTTGGAGAATGGCGCCACTGGTTTTATCCCCAGCATTGACGAGATTCGTGGCTACGAAGCACGACCGCCATTCCTTGCAACGATCCAGTTGCTAGACGGCACGCCGTTGGCCGACGCCTTCCCGGTCACACCAGAGCTCACAGTATCACAACTGATCGAGATCTGCTCGCACTTCCTCGGTCTTGAAGACCATGTCGTCAACTTCTTAGGCCTCACGACAATATCCGAGCGTGTTGTGCTCGGTAAGAGTGGCCAGTCAACTACAACGACCACTTCGTTCGTGTCTGCGAGCGATGACCCTGCGGCTGATGGCAACGAAGCTACCAAAGAGATCCCGCCTCCTCCAGTCCTTACAGTCAGTACGTCGACATCATCGACCACTTCGTCGTCATCTCCAACGAGTTATTTCCACAAGTTCATCGCAGCGCCTTCGTTCTTGAGTTCGGATGTGTTTCTCGGCGATATCTTCGAGAAGGAATTGATCCGTGGACGCGACGTACGGTTCGTGCTCAAGATCCGTTTGAACCCGGTGTACATGCTGCAGTACACGGACGAAATGTACGACCGGCTGGTGTATATCCAAGTACAGGACGAGATCGTGAAAGGAAACCTGCCTGTACTGGAAGAGGAGGCTCTGCTTCGCCTTACGGCGCTCGCTATCGCTGTGGACTGTGAAGATGTGCCGCCTCTGACGGTAGAGGAGATCATAGAGATGGGTGTGTTGGATTATCTCCCTCAGGAGTGGCGACCAGCACATGACGAGGAAGAATGGAGTGAATTGGTGCTGGATACCATCACAGATAACCTCCTGGACGAGCATGACGCCTTGTTCCCAGTCAGTGAGCTGCAACGCATCTACATTGAAGAGGTAACACGCCACAGATTGTACGGCGCCTGCTTCTTCCCTTCCAAGTTGGTGAACCGCGGCTCCAAGGGCTCTGGCAACGGACTCAACTATTGTCTGGGCATCGAACTGCCTAATTACTTTGTCATCGCTGTGAACGGCTACGGCATGCACATCCTCGGTCGCGATGGCTCCATGCTCGCATTCTGTGAGTATGCAGACATTGCGTATTGTGGCGGCTCGTACCCGCAGTATAAGATTTGTCTGAAGAAGGCGTCTGATTTGTCTGCCCCTGTGGAAGATGTCATTGTCACTACAAAATACTCGGAAGAACTAGACGCTCTTATCGCAGACTACAAGGAAATTACGGCGCTCATGAACGAGGCGTAGAGATCAGATCGTCAATGTTTTTTTAACGCATAGAATTCTCGTGTTTCTTCAAAAAAATTATTGCCCGTTAGGAAAAAAAAACTGCAAGATATATAAATTACCAGCTTGGTGACGAGGCAAGTCTGTCATGATAGCATACGCCCAGCGAGTACGTTGACGAGGTTCTTGCTCTCGTGCTCAGGTTCAAACACAGAGGTTGGATGTTGTCCAGTCCACTTGGGAACACGATAACTAGGGTCATTCATCAGATACTGCATCATCTTCTCCATCACCACATCCGTCTTCTCAAACAGCCGAACTCCCGTTTCCTCCGCTCGACGATCCAGTTTCGATGTTGTCGTCTGCAAGTTGACAATACACAGCGATCCTGCATAGTCTCCAGCCATTTCCGAGAACGGTTCGACTCTTAGAGACGTGCCCAGTACCAGCGCGACATCGGCTGCCTCACATTCGTCGATAGCCAAGTCAATATCCCCCAGCGGCTCATCGAAACCCACGACGTTCCGTTTCAACCTGCCGTTACCGTGTCGTGTGCGAGCTCTCAGTCTCTGCTCGACTGGCCGTTTTGTACTTACGCACTCGGGGTCGTCACACAGCCCGGTCCACGGGAAGTCCTTGGTATAAATCTTCTCACAAGTCTCGCACTTGGCGTGAGTGGCATTACCGTGCACCTCCGTCAACGCACTCGCCGGTATGCCACTTTTTAGGTGCAAATTATCCACATTTTGGGAAACAACGTGCTTCAAGTAGCCCAGTCGATGGAGCTCATGGAGTGCCATGTGCGTCGTGGAAGGCACCAGTTTGTTAAAATCTGGGATTATAGGCTTGCTCTCCTCGATTTTAACGTCGCTTTCGTCTGCATCACTGCTCTCATCATTATCCTCGTCGATTTTCTGTCGTTTCTTAAAGTTCTTGGTGCGGATACCGTGCTCTCCGCGGTAGTCTGGGATGCCCACGGACGTGCTGATGCCGGCGCCCGTGAAGGCCACCAGGTGTCGGGAATTAGCGATCAGTTCGGCCAGTATGCGGCACTTTTGGTTGAGCTCTTGGTCTGAGTTATTGCCCACTTGCTCGTGTTTTAGTGCTGATTCTTGGGGCTTTGAATCTTCTTCGGACTTGATGGGGAACGAGTTTTGTAGACTGTCTAGGCAGAAATCTCGTCTGGCTGAGCGCAGAAGCGCCTTCATGGGCGCCAATTGGTAGTTGTGAGCAGCAGGGAGGTAGTCGTCGCTGTCGCTGGGCGCGCGACACCGCTTGGACGAGGCCAACATGATGCAGCCACTGATGTGCTTGAGACCAGCACACCAGGTATACTGAGCGCAAATGGGAAAATAGAGTGGGAAACGGCGCAAAAGTCCAGCGTCAGGCGTGTGCGGTACACTACGTGATGTGGTACACACTTTTCTATGGTCGAAAGTTGAAGTGCCGCCTTTCTGCAGTTTGGTGAAGCCAAATCTGAAAAAGCACCAAATAAGTTTAGAATCGATTTAAAAATATATGATCGACAGTACTAAAATACAATACGACATGACCCGGAGCTAATCAAGACGGCAATATCAGTGCCGACGTGCCTCTGCCTTCCGTAGCCTTAGAATGTCTTGCCGGCAAGCGAAGCCTTCGTGTTCGTGATCAACGTCGGCACTACAGACGGATCTGCCAAGGTCGACACGTCGCCCAACGAGTCCTCTTCGCCATGAGAAATCTTGCGCAGCACACGACGCATGATCTTGCCACTGCGCGTCTTCGGTAGGCCAGGCACCAG
>NW_008649001.1:194972-198624 GCF_000247585.1 Phytophthora nicotianae INRA-310 | reverse complement strand
CATATCCACGTCAATCTTCGGGTTCATCTTCACCTCTGGGTTGTGTGTACGCTTAAACACGAACACTTTACGCACGAAGTCCAGACCATTGACAGCGTGGTCCACGATCTGCTTAAGCGGTAGCGTACGACCACCACGTTTGCCCTCGTCGGACGTGAATACCCACTGAGTCTGGGCATCCACTATGCGGTCACGCAATGCGTCGGCCGAGAAACCCGCGAACACGACGCTGTGCACGGCGCCAATACGTGTACAAGCCAGCATAACGAACGCGACCTCTGGGATCATGGGCATGTAGATGGCTACAGTGTCGCCGCGACGGACGCCCGCGTGCTTCATAGCGTTGGCGATACGACACGTCTCCTCCAGCAGCTCGGTGTACGAGATCTCCCTGCCTTGGCCGATCTCGTCCGCCTCCCAGATGATGGCCGTCTTGTTCGGGTGTTTCTTGACGTGACGGTCGATGCAGTTGACGCTCACGTTCGTCTCTCCGTTAAGGAACCACGCCGTGTCGCCCTTGTTCACCGTACCGACGACGGCCTGGTCAAACTCACGAAACCAGTCGAGATTTTCGCGGCCCAACTCGCCCCAGAAGCTTTCGGGATCTTCGAGCGACCGCTTGTACATGGCCTCGTACTGCTCCATGCTCTGGACGTGGGCCGTCTTGGAGAAGCCGTCAGGCACAGGATACACCCCGTTGAAGCTCACACCGGCGCTATCTCCCATGCTCACAACCGCTTGACCAATTAAAAGGCGAAGAGACTTGAGTCGGCCGAAGCAAATTCTTAAATGACCATTTTGTCTGTGGAGACTATCCTCGGCCATCGCTGATTGGCTGACGGAACGGTTTAGTTCAACGTGCAAAATACCCACGAGAAAAAAGGGCAGATGGTCCCACAGTTGGTACAATCTGATCACTTTTTCTGCTGGTTTAACTCGGCTCGAAGAAGACAACTTCAACGAGCTCCGTCGCCAAGTCATCACCTGAAACGCTACTAAGGTTGGCATCGCCGCTGGGGTCACTCATCCACTGCAAGCGTCCTTGTGCCACAAGTTGTGGTGGTCCAGCACCGATGGAAGACTTCAAAGGAGGAACGTCGCTCACAACTTGCGGAGCCGTGGTTTGACTTCGACGTGAGAAGGCACTGGCTTCAAGACACCATAATTGCCACCATAATCTCATCTGGTTAAACATGCATTTCACATGAATACCGCTTCTTGCTGTGCTAGGAATAGCGAGGCTTCAACGGCAGTGCATGTCATACAACGCACGTAGTCTCCTTGTAGCGCTACAGTATGGTCAGGGCTGTGCAAATCGGTTGCCACGGCAAGAAACTTCAACGTGGCCATCCTCGTTCGAAAGGAGCGACGAATGGGTTACTCGTTGACGACCGCATGGGATCAGCCCGTAATTAATCAACAATTCATTTTTGATTGCTTCAGCCGTGCAGTTTGCACGGTAGCGGCCACGTTGGAGCTCCTACTACGAGTCCTATGACCTCAGGATGAACAAAAGAAAAAGACTTTGGCACAAGAACCGCCCCGGGTCAAGTTGAAGTCGACGACAACTTGCTGTTTCGGCGGTCAATCAGCGGCTTTAGCTCGCGACGCAATATTGCCTTGCGTGTCAAGCGAATACTAAGCAACACTAGAATTCGCACTTACTGAGGAGCCTACTTTATCCAAGCTTATTCGTTTTAACGGCTGGTGTGAAACGCAAGCTTTTCGACGGTGGTGCGGTGTTTTTATCGACATAAGAACTAGAGAAGTTAAACAGAGGTCAATAAAACGTTTTTTGTACTTGATACACTAAATTCAGTGTCCGTATTCACAAATCAAAGATGGGATCGCACAGCAACAACATGAAGTACAAGGACAGGTAAAGCAAGATTCTGAAGAAGGCGTCGGTGCTGCTAAGTCGCTGGCCAACCGCACAATCCAATTTGCCTCGTCAAGCGCACAGCGCCCTACCACCTCAAGTCTCTCGCTCCAAACCCAACACACAATTAGCCATGGGCGACAGTGCCGGCGTCAGCGTTAACGGACAATATCCTCCGATCCAGGAGCTGGCCAAGACGGCCCACATCAAGAACTTCGAGCAATATGAGGCCATGTACAAGCGCTCGCTCGAGGATCCGGAGAATTTCTGGGGTGAGCTGGCCCGCGAGAACCTCGACTGGTTCCGCGACTTCGACCAGAGCGTTGTGGGCACCGTCAACAAGGGCGATGTGGCCTGGTTCCTCAATGGCCAACTCAATGTGAGCGTCAACTGCATCGACCGTCATGTCAAGAAGCACGCGGACAAGGTGGCCATCATCTGGGAGGCAGACGAGATCGGCCAAGGTCGAGAAATCACCTACACGGAGCTGCTGGAGGAGACGTGCCGCGTGGCCAACGCCATGAAGCACGCTGGTGTCAAGAAGGGCGACACTGTGGCCATCTACATGCCAATGATCCCGGAGATCGCCTTCGTTATGCTGGCCTGTACGCGTATCGGCGCCGTACACAGCGTCGTATTCGCTGGCTTCTCGGCCGACGCTCTGCGTGACCGTCTTATTGACGCAAACACCCACTGGGTCTTCACCTCAGACGAGGGCAAGCGTGGCGGCCGTACGCTCCCACTCAAGCAGATTGTCGACGTTGCAGTGGACGGCCTGGACTTTGTACGCAACGTGTTTGTGTTCAAGCGTACTCACAACCCAGAGGTGAAGATGAACCCCAAGATCGATGTGGATATGGACGAGGAGATGAAGCGCCACCGTCCGTACTGCGCTGCAGAGTTCATGAACGCTGAAGATCTCATGTTCATCCTGTATACGTCTGGATCCACTGGAGCTCCCAAGGGTATTGCCCACACGACGGCCGGGTATCTGTTGTACGCTATGATCACGTGCAAGTACACGTTCGACCTGCAGCCTGATGACATCTACGCTTGTGTGGCTGACGCTGGGTGGATCACTGGCCACAGCTACATTATCTATGGTCCACTGGCGAATGGTGTCACCACGCTCATGTTCGAGAGTACACCGATGTACCCGGACCATGGCCGCTACTGGGATCTGATCCAGCGTTACAAGGTGACCAAGTTCTACACTGCTCCGACCGCTATCCGTGCGTTGATGGCTCGTGGCAACGATAAGATCAAGGAGTACGACTTGTCCAGCTTGAAGATCCTCGGCAGTGTCGGTGAACCAATTAACCCGGAGGCGTGGAAATGGTACTACGAAGTTGTCGGTAACCGCCAGTGCTACATCGCTGACACTTACTGGCAGACCGAGACCGGCGGACACATTGGTGTCGGCCTACCTGGAGCTACTCCGATGAAGCCTGGTTCGTGCACCAAGCCGTTCTTTGGCATTGATTTCGTGGTTACTGACGAGAACGGCAATGAGATCAAGGGCAACGACATCGAAGGACAGCTGTGCATCCGTAAGCCGTGGCCGGGCATGGCTCGTACGGTATACGGCAACCACAACCGTTACCTGCTGACGTATATGTCGACGCACAAGGGTCTGTACTTCACGGGTGATGGCTGTCGTCGCGACAAGGACGGCTACTACTTCATCACTGGCCGTATTGACGACGTGCTGTGTACGTCTGGCCACCGTATTGGCACGGCCGAAGTTGAAAACACTCTGGTGGCTCACAGTGT
>NW_008649001.1:169562-192542 GCF_000247585.1 Phytophthora nicotianae INRA-310 | reverse complement strand
AAGAAACTCTGAGCGAATACACAAAAGAACAATTGGAGGAAATCGACCCAGCCTGCGTTGTTGACCAAGTGTGCGATGCATTGCGACTCCAGTATGGTGATATCTTTGCGTCTGCGTTTTTTCAAGTCCCGTGCAACTGCCGAGAAGTGCTCGCCGCGGTCCTCTCTCGCCGTCGTTAGGGATTATTTGATCGTATCGGTCGTATAGATTTGACAGTAGATAGTCTTCGAAGCTTCGGATTGTTCCGATGGGGCGAAGAAGGCCATCTCGAATGCGCTTTCATTCTTCTTATGATGTTGATGCGGAAACTTCCAAAGAAGCTGGGTGAAGTAGACAATTTCGACGAGCGTCTGACGCGTTCTGTGTTGGTATGGCAGCGATTTGAACAATTCGTGGCGTTCTACCGTCGAGTGAAATCGATTGCTTAGTCTGAGACCCCGGTACCACTATCCACATTTCACGCGGGCGCTCGTCTTGGTGCAATCCATAACATTCTGATTACAGAGCCGAGTTCACGCACTGTGGTGGAAGCGATACACCAACAAGATACAACATCCGGTCCAGATAATTCAACGTGTTTCACAAATCGTGACGGTGGCGTGAAGGTTTCAGCTATGAATACAATCGTCATCAACGGCGCTAGTGCTTCAGCCGGCGATTTATATATGCGAGTGCAATTGACGGTTGGCGACCAACAAGTAAAATGCAACGAGGTGATTCAATGTAAACTGCTGCAAACAAAACAGAAGATAAACGAAGACACATATGCCAAAGAGCGAGCAAAAGCAGTGAACGGAAGCTCGGATGTGTTTTTGCTCGTCACACCAGCTCAAGCGACCGAGTTTGCTCTTCCTCCAAGATGTGGAATTGTTTCAAGCAACGAATTTGGCCGATATTTTGGACCGTTTGCAAGTCGCGCGTATCGAAGTTTTCTGGAGCCACCAAATATCAATACTGCTTCGTTTCATGAATTACGTCGGATAGAAGGCGTGGGTGACGCAACTGCCTCGAAGATTATCGCTGAGAGAAAAAAAACGTCGATTCTCGAATCATGAAGATGCGTCGAATCGAGTGTTTCCAAACAAGAAAAGCAAGACCGCCGAGATTCTGGGCTGTATGCATTGTGATGACGCCGGAGCTGATTTGTAAGTTGATCTAGCTTGGCCGTTGTGCAAATGGACATCCAGCTGCGTTATTCCAGATCCAAGGGAGCGCTTTTGGCGCAAGGCGGTCATATTTCATACAATCGAAGTATCCATTTGATCGACATAATTTTGTCTTTCCCCCAGTTCAGTGTCATGGTTGTATCCGAGTCGTTAAACTAGAGGTGCTTGCATTGATCGGGAGGGCAGTGCATTATATTTTGATCAATTATTCCTGAAGTAATTCGGATAGAAAAGGATAAGCAAATCTTACCTCCAAAAATCTGTTGATTTGAAACAGAAGGTGATGGAACCAAAACATTCACTTGGATAAACTAAACTTACTGCTTAAATGATGCTAAATCTTAAATCTACCAAATCAGACCCAGTTTGATTCGGCAACCCCAACCCTATATCAAAATTTGGAGAATAAAATAGGAGTATACAAAGTAGTACTACATCACAAAAAGAATGCTTTGATTACAACTGAGAGTAACTCCCTAAATGGGAATTGCTCTGTTTATCTGTCTCATTTCAGCCATCCACTATGCGGTTCTTAAAAGTAATGCTCTCACTTTAACCGTGGTTTCCTCAATGTTAAATCGCAATCGAGGAGGTAAGAAAAGAGATAATAGGGGGAGAGCCATATTTTATTAGTTTGATGCATGCACGGAAGTCGCCACAGATTAGGATGCATGCATCCTAAACAACACAATGAGGAATCCAGCACAAATGCTTTTTTTTGTTTTAGCTAAGCGGAGTATTGCGTTTGCACTTGATCTCGTTTTATTTGGAACTCAAACTGAAGCAGCTCACGCCGATGATGTAATTCTATCTCCCGCCAGGCACCAAGATCGATGTTGGTATTATAGTCGCGTCTCTCATTGCGTCTTGGTTCATTTCGAGCTCTGGTAACGCTTGGGGCACTCGGCAGGCTTTCCAACAGCAGGCCGAACCTTGTTATCAGCTTATCAGGTATTAGCTTGGGGTTATTTTGCATGCGATGAAACCCGGCCATAAATATCCTCCAAGTTACTACCAGTTTGGTAGCCAAATTACTATCAGTATTATTTTAATTTACTTAAATATATTAACACTTTGTAAACAAACCCAAATTTTCAGGAAAGAAGGCAAAATAATGTAAGGAATTGGGAATAGTAGCGGAGAATTTCTTATAATTATTACCATACTCAGCTGTAGCTTGGCGAATGAGAACAGCACGATCGATCAGAAAGCAGCTGAACCAACGCGAATGTACGGTGTGTTTGAAGCACAGTGCTTCTGCACTCTTCAAAAGAACGCGGATCAGAGTCACAGTAGATTACAAGTACTTGAACCGTGATCGCTTCTTCATCGCTGAAAAAGGAAATCACTGGATTGAGTCACACACCTAGCGGTCGCTGTGGGGTTCTAGACTCTTTGAAACATTTATTACTGTCTTGGTGAGGCTGCAAAGTAGAGAGAAGCATCACTTGGTACAACTAACACAGTTCTACCAGTGGTAAGATTGTTTGAAATCTGCCTCGACTGAGGCAAAAGCTGGAGAAATTGTTAGCTGCTGTGAATTTGCTTCTTAGCACTGATCTACGAACAGCGGAAGGCCTTGGACCTTCAGTCTCAATCAAATAGCGAGAAGCGACGACGACGGCGGCGGCGATTGTCGTTGCTGTCATCGCTGCTGTCTTCTTCCTCGTCGTCGGACGAACGGCGACGGCGGCGACGGCGGCGCCTTTTGCGGCCACGTTCTTCTTCATCTTCATTTGTGAGCTCGTTGGTCGCGAGCAAGCGCTCAGCGAGCGCATCGCCACCGGTGGCAATGTCAGCGGTTGTAGTGGCTCCCCTCAGCGCTGTGACCTTCGAGGTGTCAAGCGCATTGCCGGTCGCCACCAGAGTGGCTCCGATCACGGTTGCTACGAGCACGTAAAGACGCATAGCAGCAGTAGTTGGAAGGTCAAATTGGCGCGGTGGGTAGTAGCTATGCTGGAGAGAGCGAATTGCCAAATGTTGTTGTTGCAGGACAAGAGCCATGATTGCGATGCTTGTGTGGTGACCGACTGGGTCGACAATAAATTAAAAAGGGATGATTCACGATCATCAAGAGCAAGAAGCAATTCTTCGGGAATCAGAAAGCCAGAGGCAGGAAATCTCTCGTACACAGGATCTGGTAGAGACTCTACCGTAGAGTCTCCGTCATCGTCGCAAAGCAAAAATTTACATAGTTTGTGGGTACCAGAACTGGAGTTATTTGCTCCGTTCTCAAATACTAAGCTACGGTTAGAATTTAGATAAACAGTTCGGATTTGCGTCACGTGCTCATGCTGAGCAGTATTCTATGGGTCACGGAATACTGCTAGCAGCATGCAAGTGCTTCAGCGAGGAGTCTACGGGAAGGCTTTGCTGACGATTCTCAAGTGGTGATTATGGCACTCTGACCCTACAGATGTGTTAGTTTCATTATGATATTGAACCATTAGCGCAAAACTATAAAAAAATCTATATTGGCTGGTTCAGCGAAAATGACGAATTGTGCGAGCACGACCTTTTAAAAAGGGTTAAAGTCAAAATTCACCTCTGGTAGTGAAAAGGTTAATGAAAGCGTTACTAGGTAAATTGCTTTCCCTAGTTTTCAGGCTGTTTGGGGTCGAATCTGACGAAGTAGTTTTAATACTTCAAGTACTGTAATTGTTCGTTATTTGGCAAAACAAGCAGGATACGCTGTGCTGCCCAGCGTTTCCTCCTCGATTGGTTCCTATGTTTGCTCACTCAGCCTGGCTGAGTCAGCTACCAGGCTACGAACGCTAACGCTGCCAGTGCAAACATGTAGTTCCCTTACTCGCAGTCAATGGTACATGGTACTGGTATTTATTTTACCAGCCCTGATGGCCAGACCGATGCCAACATTAGAGGGAATTGGACTCTATCGTCTCCCCACCACAAAAGTTGTGGCGGTGTCGCCACCTGCTTCGCTCGTCATCGCTTTCATCGAATTCATCTGGCAACACATCCGATTTGTTGTCTTGCCCAAGGGTTTCCAGAATTTGGCCAGACACGTCGCATCTCCTTTCAAGGAAGGATTTCAAGGAAGGATTGCTGGCCGCCAGCACATCGACCGCAGAAGCAAGCCATACGCTAAAAGAGTTAAAGGAGTAGTAAGTACTTATCAAATACTGCCTAGGTGGAGTTTTAAGTCCTAAAGAGGAACTTGCTCATAGTCCAATGGTATTCACATGGCAAGTCGTGCCTGCCCCACTGTTACATGTACCCCTCAGGTACCTACTATCCGACCAGGAAGAGCAGAGCACAGTGCTTTCTGGGCAGTTGACAGCATGGCTATCCACGGTGGATTCCACCGGGACGCTCCTGGATTGATTGCGTTCACTTTCATAAACCTAAATTTTTCAAATCAAAATTTACAACAAACTTAAAATTCAATTTCAAACTTACAATTTCAACCGTCGATGGCTGCATCCGGCAGGCGGCGGCGCAACGGTTCCCTGGGTCAGATCCCGCTGAGCTCAGGCGAGATCGAGCTGTATTCACGCCAGGATGAGGCGGCACGTCGCCGACGTCGGCTATTGGCCGTGCGCGAGCAGGAGCGTCGTCTGGCGCAGCAGGTGACGCAGCGCTACCGCGACAATCTGCAGAAGTTGCAACGCAGCAAGAGCAAAAGGGTCCACAAACAGCTAACCTTGGAGCAGCAGAAGCTGCTGACTGAGCTGCATGTGCGCTACCAGTATTCACTACAGAATATGGGTACAGCACACCGTAATGCGCGGTTTAAAATGCTGGAGCTAATGGAACAAGCCCAACAAGAGAAGGAGAAGTGGACGTACAACCGCCAAATTACAGGTAAACAACGGACCATGGAGGCTGAAGAAGCTCGGGAGCAGGAGGAGCAATTGAGGACGGCGAGACGTCGACAGGTGCAGCAGAACATGGAGAGATTGAGACTTTTAAGCGGCCAGCAGAGACAACAGGCCAGTGCTCGGGCCAGACGCGAACAGGAGGTGGCCATGCTACGCGCTAAAGACAAAGAGGAGATCGAGAGACTGAAAAGGATGCAGAGTCCCGAAGAGGTGTGTATTGTCCCAAGGCCACGAGAGAAAGATGTCTTGTCGTATCAGTATACGAGGGCACATTGTCATGCAACGACGTCGACAGAGGAGAGGCCGGTGACGGTGATTCGACATAATAGAAAACACCCGACAGCTATGCGTGGAGAGGAAGAGGCGAAGAAATACAGCGAGGAGATGGATGTTAAGAGGGAGCGCGATAGATTAATAATGGAGGACCAGCAGCAGACGGCGACGCAGAGAGGAGAAAATGCCTTAGAGAGTATCACGTCGAAGCAACAAGGCCAACAAGCGATGGAGTGGCTGGCATTGGTGGATAAAATGGAGCGACATACCCGTGGGTGGGAATTAGGAGGTGGAGACGACTATTCTGTGGATGCTGGACAGGTGGATAGAGAACGGAACGATCCCGAACAAATGGCGGAGCGAGCGTTTGCGCGAATGCTTGAGCTTGACGAAGAATCGGTCGAGTTGTCTGTATTTTCGATTGCAACGGATGATGATCAGTCTGTTGGGTTGGCTGATACCGGTCAAGAGAAATCTGACGGCGACAAGGTTACGAATGCAAACGCTGACTACAAGGTGAAACTTAAAGCTACGGAATACCCAGGTTCTTTTGATTCTGTTGATGGTATCAAGGCAAGGAAGCCTGGTAAGAATGCCCAAGGTGAAGGTACGATGGGAAAGAGTGGTCCGCAAGAAGGTGGTGAGGTTCTGTTGAAGCCAAGGGTTGGAAGGCACGTGAATAACGACAAGTCAGCGGAGAATTCATTCGCCGACGATGGCAGGCAGCGTGGAAATATGTCGACAGATAGAGGACATTTGCAATGGGACTCACACGCTAAGAGTGCTGGAAGTGTTGCAGGTGACGATGATAGGGGACAACGCAGGTACGAGGAGGAACGTCCTGAAGGCACCGATAGTGAAGAAGAGGAATTCGACCATGACTCGGACCGGTTGAGAGATGATGAAAACTCCATGCAGCGATTAGATAACCGGTCCCAGGAAGTTCGTGGTTTTCGCTTGTCGAAGCCACAAAGTCGACCAGTTACAGCACAAAATGAATTTTCTGATCCAAGTGATAGCCGTGGGAAAGCTGGTGACCGCTCTGTACTTGATGTTTCCAGCGAGAACGGTCAATCCTCTTTATCTCTATCGAGATCGTCTGAACATGCAGTGCCTAGTGGGAGTCGTCACAGTTCATCAGGTCTAGATGAAAGATTTGTGGCAGATGAGGAGGAGTTTTTCCGTACTGGACGTTATCTCGATACTCGACACAGCTCTGATTGTGCATCGATGGAGCGGAAAGAAATGCACGATGATAGGCCGATTCCAGATCGGTATACCTCAGAGATTTATCCTGGAGAGGAGCATGCGACTCGCTCGCATGATGATCGAACTGGCTCGGAGTATGCTTTTGAGTCGGATATTGCTGGGGATCGTCATCTGCATGGAGACTCCTCGGCTGCATCTTCTCGAGCAGAGAGTCGTTTAGGTCACGATGGAGAGGAACGAGAGGGTGATGAAGCTGGGCACGAAGAGCGTGATAGTCGTGTCAAGAGATCGAGAGACCAAGTTGTAGTAGCACTGCAGAGCAACGAGAACTCGGTTATTCTCGATAGAACCGAATGCGATGAGGTGTCTTCTGGCTTACGAGATCGTGACGTAGAACGCTTGCCAAAGCAACCAGTTCAACTTAGAGATCAAGATCACTTGGAGTCAAGCCATTACTCTGATACCCAAGCATTCGAAGTATGTCTTGGGCACTTATCCTCAAGTTCAATCCTTTCAGACGACGAAGAAGTCCGTGATGATAAAAGATCTCAAGAAGGCAAAAGCTCTATAGTGGCTCAAAAGGATGAAGACGATCGCTCGGTATCCGAATCATCTTTCGCTCCCAGTCAAAAGTCTCTTTCACGTCTTGATGAAGTGGTAAATGCCAGAGCGAGAGCGCTTGAGCAGCGGTTCATCGACCAACACATGTTGTCGTTCTCATCAGAGGAACACAGTGAAGACGAGGAAAAAGTCGAGACAGGAGTGCGTCGCTCATCTGGCGACAGCAGCGATGCACATCCTCCTGTTAACGTCAGTCCGTATGATCCGTATCGCCAGCAAATGGATCATCGATCGCGAAGAACTTCAGCTTCTTCTGTGACTCAATACTCGCTACCCCCTTCGGACTCTCAAAGCTCGTTTGACGACAGCTTCGACCAGTCGCGTCCTGGATATGGTGACGATAGCTTTGTAAATGAACTCGTACCGATGTTCCCAAAACGCGCACTGCCTCAGCAATGTCTTGAAGAAGAAAATCAAGCGGAAGAGGAGTTTGATGTCCAGTTGGTGGCTCCAAATATGAGCAGAATGCTGCCAGCAGAACGAAGAAGTTCATTTAATCGAAGCCGGCAATACCCGAGTCAGCATCAACTCCCAGATCATCTTCGTCGCGAATCTGCATCTGACAGCAGTCGGAGTTCCTCAGAATCTTCATCTTCAGACGTGGAGGCCAAGAGTGTTGATACCTCCGTGGAACAAGCACGAGCGCAACAGACTCGAGCGGCTCCAAGCACGACCACGAGATCTCGCAGGGATAGTCACGCTGACACAGTTGAGCATCTCGATGACAATCGGTCCGATATTTCCAGTGAGTCCGGTGTTTCCAGTCTTGGTTTCGCTGTCCAGTTGAACCTTGTGGCTGGAACTACTCGAAGACGCAATAAAGGGGCCAATCGGCAAGAAAAATTCAAGCGTGGAGACAATCAACAACGTGAAGAAGATGGCCGAGATGATGAACTAGACAATGAAAGTGTCGCTTCCAAACGAAGTTTTGCATCCAGTTCCAGCATGCCGATGGACGCTCGCTTCAACTACCTCGCCAATATGACATCTGCGGTAGGGAAGTCGCTGCCTCTGCATCTCCGGATACCAGCTATGATTTATGGTAACAAGGATATGACCAAGCCGCCTGCACCGATGGATTGGTCGGAATCGTCGGTCTCTTCTTTTGCAACTGCCAGTGAAGATCCCGATGGAAGAGCTCGACCTACTCGCAGAATTTCTCGCTCGGACTCAAGTTCGAGTGGGTCTCCTCTCGAGGAACAACGTGCTATGGATGGATCGGATGCAAACAGCGACAACGATAGGAGCAGTGAAACTGGAGAGGAAAGAGCCAAACGCGTGACTTTCGACAGCATCAAGAAGAAAATCTCGGCGCTGGCACCGCCTCCACTGGGCTCACTCAACATGAGTCGTCCACCTCCACCCATGCAGACCTCTGACCGTCACTTTGACGAATCTCAATCGTCTTCGGATCAGCATTCCGACAACACTCCGTCGTCCGGAAGACGTCATTTACCACCGCCCCCCGTCGGTTCAATCAACATGAGTCAGCCGCCTGCCATGCACAACTATCGCCGCAGCAACCAGTACGGGAGCGAAGAAGAAAGAAAACACGATGATTCAAGTAGTGACGCGTCATTTAGCAGTTCAGTCGCGAGCTCTCAACGTCACAGTTTGAAGAAAGCGGAGAGAATAGTCATCCCCGCAAAGAAAGCGAAGGGTAATAGTAACGACAGCGATGGAGATGATGCTGGAAAGGAGATGTCACTGGCTGAAGCTTTCCAGAGACGCCATCCTCGCTTCGGTCAGCGCGTTGAGAGTCACCAGGACAAGCTGAAACGTCAGAGGGAGAAGCAACCAGAGCAGAAAGCAGAGACTCTAGAGCAGAAAACCACTGCAAAGCGTGATACTGCTCCAGATGACCTCCCTCCCGAGAAACAGGAGCTGCTCAACCGCTTGGCTAGCGGCAGTCGGGCCAAGATTTCAAACCGCGAGATGAAAGAGCGCAGTCGTCGACTGTACCATCAGCTTCCCGAGGTTGTTGAGCGCAAGCGTCAAGAAGAAGTGATGCGCAGACGACGAGAGCGACTCAACGAGCTGCGCGAACAGGAAAAGGTGCGTCATAATGTGAGAATCAGTTATGATGGAGTTGTTTGCTGACCTTTGTTGTGGCAATTATTGCAGGAGCGACGTCTTCAGCAGAAACAGCGTCGACAGCAGCAACTGCAGCGTCGATAAGGAGCTTAAAGCTGCAACTTTCTCTATTTGCATGAATATTACTATTTAGAAACTTGAGATTTGCTGTCCTGAGAGCTTCTATCCACACCCCAGTTGATGAGGCTATTCATTCTTCTTGGGGGGTTTGCTGGTGTTGTCGCTGAGGTCTGGGATGGTCTGTAACCAAGCATTTATGTATCAGTGAGCACAATGAGTTATTACAAGGAATGCTATCCATTAAGACGCACCAGATCAGGCTTGAGGACCGCGTGCATTGCACTGGAACCCGCGAAGAGCGAGCCCAGCGTCGCGCTGAACAGGAGGAAGTACTGCTTTGCCGTCACCCGCGCCATTACGAGTAGTAAATGCAAATGAAAGGCTAGGTCACTCATTAACGTCCAATCAAAACATCGCAAAACCTGAGGCTCATCAATTTCCTGTTCATTTCTACACGCAGCATCAATAAGACACAAGCTCGACTGCTTCTGTTGGAGTGACGATGCTTCGTACCGCTGTACGTCGCTTCTCCACTGAAGCGTCCAAGCAGATCCCGAAGAGACAGCACAAGAAGAAAAACCAATTTGCCACGGCGGGTCTTCCGCTCGTGCTCTTCATCGTTGGTGGATATGTGGCATTGACGCAGGTTAGACCAAGCTGCAATTGAGTTGTGAACTATAGTCCTGGTTATTAATTGCTTGTGGGTTGTCCATGTGTGCACAGTTTGTCGGTGGCAAATACGAAGCAAGAGATCACTTGGTGAAAAGTCAATCGGAGCATTTGTTCAACTTGGAGGAAGAGCACAAGGTGCGTCGACAATTGGCACATTAGAATTGACCACAACTGACTTAATTTTTCATATTGTTGCTGCTGCTTGCAGAGAATGACCAAGAAGCTGGCTCTGGACGACTTCGAGCTAAAGCCTGTGCCCAAGCCCAAGGACTAAACTTTAGCTAGTGTCCATCTTACGTAACCTTCATGTAGTCCATCTCCTCCCTTAATTCCGAATCCCTTTTACTCTTTCACATTATCGACAAAATTGGCCACGTAAGAAATGTTGTCGCGTTCCCGGCGCGCATTGGCGCCCGATTCCAGCGGCCCCTCGCCGCGTTCCGGCTGCTTCGTACCGTTCATCTTCTTCCTGGGTGTATTGATCACATGTTTCGGCTTCATCTTGAGCGAGTGGGAGCCTGTGGACCGCAGTAACATTGGCGGTGTCAAGGCTGAAGACTTCCTCTCATACGGACCCATCGACGTCGTGTATACGTGGGTTAACGGCACCGATCCACGCTGGAAGAAGGAGAAGGAGTTCTGGCACAAACACTGGATCGCTTCATTGACTGGCCAGCCGCTGCCCGTGTGGGGACAGGAGGCCGATGTTAAGGGCAAGGACGACTCGAACTCGGACAACCGATTCCGAGACAACGAAGAGCTCCGCTATTCTCTCCGTTCATTGGAGAAATATGCGCCTTGGGTACGTCACATCTACGTGGTTACAGACGGTCAGATCCCTTCGTGGCTCGACATTGAATCCCCCAAGCTCAGCATCGTCAAACACCGCGATATTTTCGCTAATAAGAGCCACTTGCCGGTGTTTTCTTCTCCTGCTATCGAGTGGAATCTGGATAATATCCCCGGACTTAGTGACATGTTTCTATACTTTAACGACGATGTGTTCCTGGGCTCTCCAGTGCGACCCGAGGACTTTGTGAGCCAAGCTGGAGTGCAGAAGGCCTACTTCGCATGGGAAATCCCGCTGTGCTCCAACAGATGCTGGGAGAGCAGCTTGGCCAATGGACGATGTGATAAAGAGTGCAATGTTACAGCCTGTGACTTTGACATGGGGGACTGTGGATGTGACGTGAACCCTCTGGATGGATCGGTGACGTGTGATGCAGAGAAGATCGCGAGTATCTTGGAACAATCGCCCAAGCCGCCAAAGATTGGGAATCATATATGTCAAGGATTGTGTCATTATCAGTGGCTGGGAAATGGAATGTGTGATCGTACGTGTAACGTGAGCTCGTGTGCGTTTGATGGAGGAGATTGCAGAGTGGTGAAGCCCTATGACCGAAACAGACCTTATCTTCACGACGAGGAAGATGAAGGCATGTCACCATTGGTGAAGGACTTGTGGTCGGCGGATGTGGAGTTGAACCACACACTTGTGCAGGTGCCATTGGATGTGAACGCGACGTACATGAATCTAACGGATGCGTTTGGCGTCAATGGCAGCATTTTGAGTGCTGCTCATGATAATGAAGAGCTTGTTCGCTTCGCTTCTGTATACGAGAAGGAAATGGTGCTGTTACTAGTGTTTGGTCGCGATTCGGATGCCAATCCGATGACGAGTAGTGTCCAGATCACAGTTGTTGGTGAAGATGCGGAAGGTACTCCTATCCAGTTGGACTTCTCGCTGATGCGTGGAAAGAACCAGATTGAAGAGGTTACGAGTCCTGCTCAAGTGGAAGGCGTTGAAGAGATTTCCAGCGGTGTATCCACGTTCCAAAATACCAGTATCCGGCCTCAACTCATCCGTCTGCCTTTTGGGTTTCGACAAGCTAAGTTCCGCAATGTTATGCCTTCTACTGATGAAGAAACAGAGATAAAACTTGCAACGGCGTCAGAAGATGGAGAGGAGGTTTTGTTAGATGGGCAGATCGCTGTTGTTGCAAACAAGTTGGCTAACAAAGTGCCGCTTATTGAGGTGTTTCTGCCGTTTAACATCACAGGAAAGAAGCTGAACGACGGCGATATTCTAAACCTCGGATGGAACATGGACTTGCGGCTGCATAACGACGTAAAGGATATCGACTGGAGTGACCACGATGTTTGCCAGTTGAAGGTGCCGAAGAAGAAACCAGCGACACAACCTGCTACTGATGATTCTGCTGGTCAAGCAAAGAAAAATATCGCGGACGGCAGGAAAGAAGGTTCTGTAGCGGGTGAAGACCAAGCTGAAGATATGATTATTCCTCTCCTTGCGGATTCACTGGAAGAGAAGATTGAGCAGAATGACAAGACGCTAGATGCTGCTCAGGATGAAGCTAATCAGGACGAGAATATGGAGGCAGAAGTTGCTGAGTACGATGGCGGTATCACGAAATGTCGGCTTGCGGATGACAACCGTGGTGTCATTGTCACTGTGCGAGTTTTGACGAACCACGCCCACGCTATACTCTCTGCTACTGGAGTTCTTGACGACGAGGAGAAGGAGAGTGAAACAGATGCTCCTGATACTCCCGAGACAAGCAGCTCTGCAGCTAGTGATACGAATGGAATTGATTACAGTGCAGTGAACAAAATGATGGAGGAGTGGAAGACGAGTCCGCAGGCCGCTGACGGCCAAATCTGCTTCTTCGATGCGGACCGTGCTGATCCGTCACGTTATCGCTACTGCTTCGCTCTAGCACTGGGTCACTACCACTCGGAAGAAGTGGAGTTGATGCACAAGCCTACGCTCTGGGCTCTCTTGCATCCGCCCAAGCCTAAAGTAGTGTATACGCCATACACGGGCGATGACCCAGCTTTACTTGAGCTGCTTGACCGTTGTATTGACACCACCCGACGTCTCATCGGCATTCGTCCTCGACTGTGTTACAAGAACGAAGTGCCTATCCCGCGTCCTGCCAAGGACGAAGATAAAGTGGACTTGCAAAAAGAGAAGGAAGAAGAAGGTCGTCGTCTCGCCTGTGAAGCCCAGAAGCGGCGATTGGTTCAACGTGAACAGCGCGAGAAGGAGGAGCGAGTAGCTCAATCCAGTGGCCTCTTTGGAGGCTTGAGTCGCCTCGTTGGGAACATCAAGACGACCGTCGGTCTTGGACATGTCGTGTCTACTAACGAAAGCTTGGATGACGTCGAATACGCAGACGTCTGTGGTCCTGCTGAGCCTAAGGAAGAAAAGCCCAAGATTACACTTCGAGACGCACAAGCTCACCTCTCCAAGGACACGTTTGGAGACTCCCTGCGTTATGTCAACAAGCTGTACAACCGCGCCTTTGGCAAGCCAAAGACATCAGATCGACGACGTGTACCATCTCACATGCCCTTCTTGCTGCAAAAGTCTATCATTCGTGAGATTAAGGACCACTGGACCAAGGAGATTCAAGATACGAGTGCTCATCGCTTCCGTCACCCTCAAGACATGCAGTTCAGCTTCTCATACTTCCATTATCTGATCAACCGCGCCAAGATCCACCCTCACACATTAGAAGAAATCTGGAGAGAATACCTGGACGCCAACCGTAACGGGATCTTGGACGAGAACGAAGTGCTGACTGCTGCTAGTCTCGCACACGGCGACGCCCCGCCTGAGGATTTCGTGAACGAAGTGCGCGAGTGTGTCCAGCCTGAAAAACGCGAGAAGGTTCGCGAGATTCCGACAGCTGAAGGAACACTGAGACTCAGCGAGACGTTGACGCCGTATATTACTCTGGAGAACCTCGAGCGATGTCCTTCAGTACGTGACGCTCTCATCAAGAACGTACGATACGAGACCAAGGTGGAATTGATGCCGGAGACTGAAGTTACGTTCCACATGCTAAGTGACAATTTCAAGTTTGCATGGAAACAAATGATGGGCACGCGAGCACGACGCACCAAGTTTGTGTGTATTAATGACGACATGAAGAACCCGTCGACTGCAGTGAGTCAGATCCTGCACGAACTGTTCCTGTCTATTTGGCCCAAACGCTCGCAGTTCGAACTACCGTATCATCTGAAGAACCGCTATGCGCACATCGACGAGTTTAATGCTGCACAAGAGCGTCGTCATCTTGCAGCAGCCATTGCAGTCGTGATCTTACTGTTGATCGCTTTCGTCTTCCGTGCTGAGCTCCGTGCAATGTTTGGCTTCCAGGACATCGCGCGGGCACGTGCTGCATCAGCTTCGCAACTTACTCAAGACTTCCAGCAAGCTCAAGATGAAGAGGATAAAGAGGACGACGACCCAACGAGTAAGCGACGTCCAAGGAAGGCGTCGGCCTAGAGAAAGTAGAGGAACGCAATGAAAGTAAGTGCATTAACAATTGAGGAGTTGGCATCAGATGTTTGTGGGTTTAATGCTTTTTGCGAAATAATGTAAGGAAACGTTCAGACGTTGCACTCTCTTCTGCGTCACATCGAGGAGAAAACCCCCGTAGTCTTTGGTCGATAGAGCACGAGGTAGATGACTAACCGACGGCCCTCCACCACGCACGTCTCGTTGGTCTGGAAACGGGAAAAATAGCAGAGTTACGACAGATCTGGACGTTGGGTGCCTTGATCTGGTAGCTTTTGGCGTCTGACGCTTCGGCGTGCAGCCCATAGAATAATGAATAGTAGTAGAACGGGACTGGGTTGTCTATAGAATACCTGGGCCGCGGAGGGCCAAGGCCTGGCTGGCCACGTACGGCCATTGCTGGCCGTCGATGGCCTAGTACACGTCTGGCGGCTGCTGCTGGTGGCCGATGCCGGAGCTGGTGCTGGTCTGTAGGTGGACCCTCAGTGTGTAGTTGGCCTGCTCTAGACGCTTCATGTGCTCGGCGGCCTGAGTGGCCAGCTGTTTCAGCGCGCTGTTCTCGTTCTGGACCTCGTCCTTCTGCTGGTTCTGGATGGCCACGGCGCGTTTCAGCAGCTTGTTCTCGCTCTGGAGTCTGGCCACGTCGTTGGCCTGAACGGCCACACGTTCCTGTGTCTGCTGCAGCTCCTGGCCGAGCCGCTGGAAATCGGCCTCCTTCTTCATGATGAACTGCTCGTACTCGGCCCTTATTCGGGCAATCTCTGCCTGCTTCACCTGCTCAAAGTACTCGACATGGCGCTGACTGTACTTGGCCACGTCAGCGTCGTCGGTGGCCTCGTCTTGGCCGCTAGTTTCGCCTACTCCGCGACGCTGACGCTTCCTTGAGAGGTCGAAAGAGTCGGCCAGTCGCGAGCGCTTCTTGAGGCCGTCAGGGTAGACTATAGACATGGCCAGAGACAGAAGAAGGTGGGAAGACGTGGCCACATGCATGGAGAGCAAGAGAGAGAGGATCAAGTACCTGGGGAAGCTGCAATGGAAGCCATTGGAATGGAATTCCGCAGTCCGTAGGTGGGGAGTTTTGCTGTGGTCGAGGCGACTCGAGGGAGCTTCGCTGACTGGGGGTTTGTATGCGACAGCATCACAGGAGCCAGAGAAGGGAATGTACCAGATTTATGGTACACCGAGAATGATTGCGTGATATGAAAAAGTAAAGCGTTTCCATTGCTCAAATGAGGTTAGGTTTCAGGAAAATATTTACTTTTTGTTAGATTACCCTACCTGTTACTAACGACATGCGTCGGGTCATAGAACGCGTCTGACGCAAGGGCGCATATGCCGCGCTTTTAGAAAACTGAGCATGGTTCCGATATCAACACGAAATACGGAAGAGAGACATAGTACACATTGATCACAGGATACACGTTGGTAAGAGATTTGCTTAGGCTTGTCGCGTCTGGATTTCCTCTCAAGACGGATGTATCGTGCTGACATCAATTGTAAGCGCGTTTGTGGTTGAACCCACTGCGACCTTCAGCCAGTGGTTCGTGTAGTAGGCTACATACATCGATAGTATGCTGAATTGGCAGCATTTTGAGCCCCTTTCCAATAATGGAGTTTTCTTACATTTTTAGCGATTAGTTTCGTATTGCTTAGTGGTAGACAATGTCCCACTCGTCTTTCGCTCAGCAGATGTCAACCCCTTGATAAGTTTGAACTGATGGCGTACTGCCTCGGCATTCCAAATAGAGCCCCCCCCCCCCCCTTTGAACCTTTGAGGTTGCTGAACTTTGGTAGACTACACCATTTCCAGTCCAAACTGGGGCATCCACTAGAGCTGAGTGAGACAGCGCACGGCTATGACCATTGATTAGGGCACCAACCTTAACAAGTCAAGCTCGATGTGCTCTCCAAGCTCCTCCTCGAGTCGACTTTCGGTTGGATTGTGGGTGGGGACATTGTCGAGGACAATGACAATCGTCCGCCCTTCAAAATGCCGCTGGAAACTCTCCAAACAGTTAATGGTGGTGTAAGCGCGCTTGGCAAACTCCGCATCCTCTTCCATACAGATGCTCCCCCGTCGAAGCTGGTGCAGCACGAGGACATCTTCAGTCGATACTGAACACTGAACTTTCAAGTTCTTCCCGTGAGAAGGGGGGACGCTTGACGACACAATGCTCTCCTTTCACAGCGCGGCCTTGCAAACGAATGCAAAAAAGATTGTTGTTGGATTCGTCGTAGTACACAACGTAGTCGCCGTCCGCGATGTGTATAATAAACATCTCCGCAAAAAGTTTGCACTTTACTTTATTAACTTCATTGTTACACATCGAGGGTTCACGACAGGCCTACATATACATGCAGATTATCAATAAAATAAATGTTAGATCACACAATAATATTTTTAAACAAATCATTCTGATACCTGCTTAACTGCGATCAGTTTGTTTGGCAACTTGACTCTGATTGTAGACGTGGACAGCGTCACTCCGAAGTCATCCACAACTCGCTCGCTAAGCCGCTCTAACGAAAGCGTGCAGGGTTCTTCCAGGTATGACTTCATCGCAGTGATAATTCATCTGTGCACTTCGTTGAGACGTCGCGCGCACTACCGCTCTTAGGTAGAGTAGGATTCCCAGAATTACAGAGTCGATAGGCTGCAGAGCGCAAAATTCCGTTGTGCCTGGCGACTGTGAGCCAGTCTTTCTCAGCCACGTAAGCGCTCAGAACGCGTTGGCACTCCTCCTCCGTGGCAGTTTCCTGCTGATTTGGCGAGAGCATCGGAGACGCAGCGATATGGCGTAGCTCTGGCGGGTGTCCCAGTTTGGACTGGATATGGTGTAGCACGTTATTTTACTGTTGATCCATTTCACTGGAATTTAAAGTGCCTTCAGTATTGTTTTCAATAGATAAAGAGGGCTGTGGCGACGGTGCCTTTACGTTGTGCTTGCGTCGGTAAAATGTAGTAAACCAGATTATATGTGCTTTGTGATCAAGTGCTTAACAGTCCGCCCGTTGTGAGCCTTCATCCGCAGCCGCTTGGTCAAGCCGATTTCGCACAAGGGTTCCAACCCGCCATTCCATCATGCGTAGTGACCTAAGTCGATCAGATGGCGCAAACATAAACCTGTACTGAGTACCAGCGCGGTGGGACGTGTGGGACTTGAATCATATATCGCGCCATTGTTGGGGAGACCCCATTACGATAGAAATTTCGAACAGCATAGATGAGTAAGAAATGCTATGAAAGCCTACTTAGAAATCATATCTACCCGATTCCACTCCTGCATCCTAGCAGCATGTAGAAGAGTCATCTGGTTAAATAACGCTCTCCGTGAGTTTTGGACAGTGCTAGTAAAATGTAGTCCTTCTGGTTCCACTTGTGCTCCGTCTTTGGCGGTACGAACGTCAGCCAACCTGTTTATTGAATTTCCGCCGAATTTATAAACGTCGTACGTGATAGACACGTTAGTGGTGGAAGCACATTCTCGGTCATCAGTCCTTGTGTGTGAGTTTTGCACTGCAGACTCAGCACCTCATTAATTCGGTACATACCATAAAAGGACACAGCGAAGGACTGTAAGCGAGTCGCCGCTATGAATTCAGGCGATTGTCAAGTGCGAACGCTGAGCGTATTCAAAGAAATAGGGGTAGTCTGACGCTGCATAAATTCGGTACTCGCCCGCATCTATAGCCCGCGCATGAACTACCAAACAAATATATATTTTTTTGATTGCAGTGCCCGTACCTGCTATCTTGATCACCTGTGATTACCATTCACTTGTCTAATTCTGTCGGGTCTCGGCTTTTATAACGGTCACAGTAGTTGCTACAGTCGCACAAATCTTTTCCGCTGACTGATGAGATAGCAAATCGAAAGCAGATACGATTTTCTGAACACAGTGTTGAGCGGGGCAAGCGCTAACAAGCGCCATAGCAGCGGGGGTTGCAGCCCCAGAAGCCACGGCGCATGGGTTTTGAAACAAACGAAGCATGCATAGAGTAACCACGAGTTGTAGTCGATCGCAGGCTAAGCTAATATACTCACTTCTACAGTTGATCAAGGGTGACAAACAACAAAGAATGCTTTAGCTGGGGAGTCGCTCCCAGCATGGAGGAGTCCGACGAGGCAATGGTGCCTCACTCTGGGACGGGGATGCCGATTGCGGTGTACCCGCCTCTATCACCTAATACAGATCGGGAATTGACGTTGACCCGGGAAACAACGACACGAATGGCAGTAATGCAGGTTGGGGAAACACACCGCCAAGTTGAAGCACTGGCCCAGCACTCAGCGGCCGTGCAGCAAATGACTGGCGAGCAGCTTGGGCAAGTGAGCGCCAGCAGGAGCATCTGGCGGCCAAGACATCGGAATATCTTCAGCAACAGCACGACCGTCAGTCGGCCATGCACGAGCAGCAGCAAGATATAATGCAACAAACGGAAGAGCACCGGCGATTCCTAGAAGAACAGTTCCGGTTGTTGAAAGCGGCTGAAGAAGCTGTGGGTCTACAGGGGAAGCGTCTGGAGAGCCTAGTAGAGGCGGTGCAGCCTCATCTTCAAGCGCGCTGGGGTGCGTTCGAGCAAGGAGCAGCACCTCCATCGGGGAACCGCAGCTCTGAGACGCCTGTCACAGTAGCTGCTGGAACCAGCCAGCCGGTACCCCCGATATACCGAGGCAGCTCTAAGAAGGAGAAGCATGACTTCATGGATAGTTACGCCATCTCTACACGTCGCATTAAAGCTTTAAACCAAGGCACACAAGCGAGCATATTTGTGATGCCTCTTAGTGCCTGCATCGAGCAGAGCACGATGGTGCGCATTTGTGGCTTTGAATTATTCAAGGATGAGAGAGATGTTACAGAAAGGGAATGGAAGAACTACTTTTTGTCCGCTCACATCCCAGATCACACTGTGTACAAGACCCTGGAGAGAGAAGTGAAAAGTCTTTGCATGAATATTGAATTGCAGGATGCTGAATCACGTCTTTTGCGCCTCATGGCAGATTATACACTATCGTGGATCGATTAAACATGGAAGACGTGATTCAAACAGAACCAAAGAAAGTTATCGGATATTTAGTGGAGGCTCTACGACCACCAGCATTTAAAGCGACTGTGAAAGATCAGTTGGGGCGTCAGATCCACAAGGCGACTAAGTCGAGTATTCAAGCATTCTTGAAGTGGCTTCGGGTTGAGCTGGAGGGGTTCATGCGATTCGAGGCTCACATCGCGGTGCACGCAGCACCATAGAGCAGTACTAATTTTCCGCCGTCATCTGCATCGACCGGACCGGGAAAGAAGGGCCCGCGAGGAACTGGAGAAGGTAAGGCCACGTCGAGTGAAGCTAAGCCGGCGACGGTGTCGTACAAAGCGAGGCCTCCAGCGCCATCGAAGACAGAAAAACCAGACAAAACGTGTTTTAAGTGTGGCGATCCGACCCATGGTGTTTTCCCATGCCCGAACATTGCTAGTCTACTGGAGGCGAAGGAAATATACGAGAAGAGCACTGGAAAAAAGGTGATGAAGCCCGTTTTGGTAGCCACTACCGGGGGAACAACGCAGGAGACGTCTGCATCGATTCCGTGCCTGGTGATGGGAGCTGTGGAGACTTTAATCACTCCCGACAGTGCTGCCTCCGTGTCTCTAGTGACAATGAAATTGATTAACGACTTGAAGTCGGCCGGAGGAGAGGTGGAGATGCAGCCTTTGGCAAAGCCATCAGGCGTGACCGGCGTAGGGGATAAGACCGTTTCTGTTAGGACCAAAGTGAAGCTAGATCTGCGTTTTACGACTCCAGGAGAACCCTTGATTTTGAGGACCGTAAACTGTTGGGTCACGGAGGACAGTCTTCCGGCTGGAGTTGGCGATTCATTGCTCTCGTATTACATCATGGAGCATCTAGGCTACAGCTCGAAAACATTGATTGCAGCAGCTCAGAGTTTGCAGGAAATTTGGGATATGGGGGATGTTGAAGACGATTGTGAACTGGGTCTCTCAAAGGTTCTTGCGTACTCTGAAGCGCCTTCGGCGATCGAGCCGACAGTAGAGAAAACCCAACTGCACGACGACAAAGACCGTGCGTGTTTTCCAAGTTTCGACGGTGCAACCCGATCGGAAGATGATGAAGTGGCTGCGGTTCTGGAAGAGAAGCTTGCGGAAGTTAAAGAAGAGGGGGCGTCCCGCGAGTATGTAGAGCAACTGCGAGTCGTGCTAGTGAAGTTCAAAGACGTGTTCAGACTGAAAATCGGGAGGGATCCACCCGTTGACATGCCTGCGATGGAAATAACACTGAAACCTGGCGCAGTTCCAGTACGGTGCTGGGCTCGGCGCAACTCACCAGAGCACCGTGAGTTCTTGAAGAAGCATATACGTGAATTGCTGGAAGCTGGCTTGTGTTACAGGAACTCTCAGAGTAAGTGGTGCTCACCTCCGCACGTGGTGCGGAAGCCTGGAGTGGGAAATTTCAGGATGACTGTGGATGTAAAACTAGCAAATGAGAAAGTTGAAAAGGTCGTGTGGCCAATACCGATTCTTGAGGTGGAATTTGATCGCCTACGCGGATCGTCCCGTTACTTCTCGCTAGATTTCTTTAAGGGAATTTTCCAATTCGTCATGGCGGTGCACTACCCGGAGATTTACTCTATTCTAACTGAGGACGGAGTGGTCACGCCCACGCGCGTTCACATGGGAGGAACGAACAGCGTGGCACATGTGCATTCGACCGTGCAAGCAATGTTCGCGGAGGTGTTTAACAACGGGCTTCTCATCTGGATAGAGGATCCCTTGGGATACGAGAAGGATGATGTGGGTCTGTTGCAGTTGCTGGTAAAAGTGCTGGAAATTTGTGCGGACAAAGGGCTGAAGCTGAACTCGTCGAAGTACGCTTTTTTACTTGCGTGAGGAACTGTGGTGCGGGCGCGTGGTGTCGGGCGAGGGTGTGCGTTACGACCCCGCCCGCTTTGAGGCACTGGTGCGATTGCCACCTCCGTCGACAGGGAATGAATTGCAGCAGTTTATATGCGCATTGAATTGGATGCGCAGCTCACTACCAGCGTACAATAAGTTAGTGCATCCGCTAGTACAACTCGTGGAAGAAATCTACAAGAAAGCGGGTGGTCGGAAAAAGCAACTTGTGCGCAAGGTTGCTTTAAGTGATGTTGGCTGGGGCCATGAACATCAAGAGTATTTTGAGCGTTGTAAGACGACATTGAGCAAGGCGTTGCAGCTGGCGCACCCGGACCCAGCCAAGCGTTTGTGCATCTTCACGGAAGCCAGCGACCTGCACTGGAGTGCAGCAGTGACTCAAATACTGCTTGACCAGCAGCACCAGCCCCTTGGCGAGCAAGAACACCAACCGTTAATGATGCTAAGCGGGACTTTCTCGGGATCAGCTAAGCGTTGGGCTATAGTTGAGAAAGCAGCCTATGCGATAGTGGAGAGTTGCCGGCGTGCACCGTGCGGATGGGTTCGCTCTTTTCACCGATCATCGAAATTTGAGGTACATTTTCGACCCGCATGGAGTGTCCAGTGCAGTACCCAAGTACACGGCCGACAAACTTCATCGCTGGTCTCTACTGCTGATGGCTTATCGCTACGACATCTTTGATATTGCAGGAGATGATAACGTGTGGGCCGACTTACTATCAAGGTGGGGCTCGACGTTTCTAACTATCAGTGCAATAAGACATCTGCAAATGCCTTTATCGCCGCAGTTGGATGCGGAGTTTGTGTGGCCTTCACTTGAGGAGTTTCAACGCGCACAGGAGAGTGCGTCACTGCCTGAGGGAGCCCATAAGTCGGACGACAACAGCATCTGACTAGTGAAGGGTGACAAGATCTGGATCCCGGAGAAGATGTCGGAGCTAGAGCTCAGCATATGTCGTGGGGCATTTTGGCGTAGCGGGGCACCGTGCTTCGGAGGTGACTTTCTCAGCGATTTCTGCTAAGCTCTATTGGAAGAGCTTGAAGGAGGACGTCGTGTTTTTTGTGAGACGTTGCTTGCACTCTGCGAGTTCGACTGGTGTTCCACCACTGTCACGCCCATTTGGAGAAGCTGTCGAGGTGATAAGCCCAATGAGCTGATCCATTGGGATTACCTGTACATCGGAAAAAGTGACTCAGACTTGCAATATGTGTTGGTTATAAAAAAAAACGATGCATCGAAATTTGTCTGATTGATGCCTACAGATGCAGCAACGGCTGACAACACTTTTGACTTTCTCATGGATTGGTTTGGATGTTTCGGTGTGTGCCGCTTCTGGGTGAGTGACCAAGGTACCCACTTCAAGAACAAGGTAATCGATGGAATAAGCAATGGGATCTCATCATCACTTTACGACAGCTCGTTGCCCGTGGGCAAACGGCACAGTGGAGGTCGTAAACCGTGAGATTCTGCGGTGCTGCCGGGCACTGCTGTCCGAGTGGCGACTGCAGCCGACAGACTGGCTTCGCGTAATCAAAATTGTGCAAATGGTCTTGAACCATTCTCTCTGCTCTGCTATTGATGGAGTGGCCCCTGTGGCAGCCAAGACGGGGTTAAGGGCCATGAACCCCACGGACCCCATTGCGGTGCCCGAGCCGATACAGGTGACTACACTGGATGAAATTAAGCGCAGCAGGAGTGAGAACATTGCTACGCTACAAGCGGCGCTAGCAGACATGCATAAACGCACATCAAAGGCGAACAAGAAAAAAGGGCAGATAGCAAAAAACATCGT
>NW_008649001.1:148771-168272 GCF_000247585.1 Phytophthora nicotianae INRA-310 | reverse complement strand
ATACATACGAGGTCTTGCAATCGCAACTAGTTGCATGCTTCCTGGTGTTCTTAGCAGCTGTTACAAAGAGCCTTATGGTGATGAATATCGTCAGCAATTCCAATTTTGCAGATGGAGAATGTGGAAACGTTGAAGAACAGTACTTTGTACGTATAGCGGTTCTGGATAGCAAAATCCTTCGTGTGATTTGGATCATTGCTGTTCAATCTATCAAAGAAAGCAGCTCTTAACCGATTGCAATTGCAGACAGCATTGTCACTTCTACCAAGAATCCGATTGAATTCCTATATAAGAGTTTGAAGTTGCGTTCGCAATGATTAGTCGTCGTAAAACGCGGTTTTTATACGATGTGCTACGCCTCCCACCTGTTCACCGCTACGACGATGATATCTTTCGCTGAGTCCGCATATCAATCTCATTTTAAGCCCTAGCGTTAATGTTGAGTTTGCTATCGCAACCATGTGGTTGTTTCGTCAATTTTGCTTTAGCAAGAGGTGTTTCTGTTGCTCTCTCTTTACGCCCGCGCGGTAACTGCCGAGAAGGATGGCAAGTTGCAACATTCGTATACGTTTTTCTACAGCTTTGAGCAGAACCCTCCAGGTACCTGTACGAAGTTAAATTAGCGTATTCTTCACTTGAATGTCATGCGTTATCTACATGGCCAGTTGCTCGTGAATCAGTCGTATCACGATCAAAAACATAGAAGGGAACGTCTCACATGGAGTTGAAGATGCGAATTTCTCTGCATGATTAATAGAGGAGTAGGCAAAGTGAAGCTAGATTCGTTCTCGCCATTCAGTTAAGGTTTGAAAGAGTTACCACTAAAGTGGCAACAAAGAAAGCAGCACTTGAAAGTCAACTTACAGATTCAAGAGCAGCTCTGCTGGTCACAAAGGAAGCTAGACATTTGACGGAGAACTTGTTGATAGAGGCGCAAGGTTTAAGGAGATGAAGCTGAAGGTGAAGTGAACACATGAAGAAATTTGTGTCGTGTTCGCGCATGCGTTGGCTGATGCTTCCAACGCTAGCAAAGATTTTAAGAACTCGAGAAGCTGCTACAGCAGCACATTGCTACCACAACCAAGCCAGCTCGGGATTCAGGTTCGAAAAGCCGAGCATAGGTTAGTCCAACTAACAGAGGAAATGCCATATTTTGAGGATTTCACCAAAACGACTAAGATGCAAATTGGCAACGCTCAATATGAGTTGAAGCAAGCTATCCAGCCGGCCCAGCAGTTCACCTGCGATCTGAAATGGTGATCACGAAAATGCGATTGACGAGCTGAAACGCGCTCAGGCTGCGAGGACAGAGAAGAGAACGATCCTGAAGCAAAATCTGGGAAGTCCTGCGATTCCATCGGACGGGTGCAGGAGCTCACAAATGTCATCGTCTTTAGGATCCGAACTTCCAACTTCTTCTTCATTATCAGAGGTACAATCATTACTCCGACAAAAAATTACACCCACATCTGTTTCGAGAACGTCTGCTCGCAATCCAGAAGTTCATTGTCCGTAGTGACTTGGCCATCTTCAGCACCACAATTAGCACCATTCACAACTCCAATCTGTTAATCACTTTCACTCCCTTCCTCATTTTCTAAATCCATCATCTGCAAGAACTGCGGTTTTGCCACGAGGTATCCGTTGGCACCGACGGCACATTCGCATCCCAATGAGAGTCTAAAATCGGAGAAGTGATAGATCCGCATCGTCCGTCGTTGATTCCCTCCACATCTCCAGCAGGTACTTCTGCTCCGCTGGATATTTCCTTGTCGACCCCCTTTGCGCCTCTGATAAACTCAGATAACACCCATTCCGCGTCGTCGTGCAATCGCACGACGCCAACGTCACGGCGGTCTGTACACTTCGATTACGAGGAACAAATTGCGCAATATGTGGCGAATGTCGTGTTCCTGTGCATAGTGGCTGAGTAAAAGGTTGCAGTTAAAGTATACGTTGGCTAGTCAATAAGAAAGGGGGTTGTCACCTTTGAGGTTTCATCTTTAATCCCAAAGTGCTCGGTGGGAAGACGTTCTTTGCTTGCTTCCAGTCTACTAAGCTATTCCTTGCCCCGCCGATCCCCTGTGCAATTTGCTACAATACATTATCGGATGGAGACTGTACCAGTGCCACAAAATGTAATAGCATTGCTTCATCACCCAAAATGAATAATGGTATTATGGATGTATATTCTTATTAAGATTGTAAAGCCAAAACACTACCGTCTGTATTATTAGTTACGCTGTCCGTCGCAACAGCTTGAAATGATACATCACAGCTTCGTCTTCCCGTGTTAATCGCTTAATTTTGCCACAAAGAGATTGTATTTCTTACACAATTGATCTGATCAATCATTTTCTGCTGAACTTATCAATAACCTTGTAATTTGTGATTTTGCAACGATTTATCGTCAAGTCCGTCGCAGTAAGGACCACCAGAAAGCGACATCACAGCCTTATCTCAAGAATAAAATGCTAGAGGTATTTATTCATCTCCATTAAATATGCAGTTTTTCTTTTCCATGAATAAAAAGCTTTACGAGGAAGCAATACTTGTGTTTTTTCAGAAATTATGATATTTTCTACTTTCGGTGGCCCTGGATGCCGCTCCTCGCGGCCAAGACAAAACAGAATTTAACGAATATTGCTCCGTCCCATATATATTGACCCATCTCATGATTTATCGTCCCTCTGTTGTCAAATTTCATTCAAATTGATCAACGTTTGTCTTAAAACATGCATCTCAGTCGCGCGGTCCAAACCGTGTGCTCATTTAGTCAAACCGGTTCATATTGACCTCGATTTAGTAAAATGAGCGGCTGAGGGGGCATTATATGACCTGGGAGAGGGGGGTATAGATGATAGATATCGCCCAGCTTCGCTATATTTGACATTTTATTCAATTCTATATTGAGGACATAATGCCATCGCACACCCCCACGAAGAAGCGGCGCGAGCTTAGTGACAACGAGAGAGAAGACGCGGTCGCGGAGCTGTTGAAACGGTCGGTTGAAGACGTTCCTCGCACGGGCGCCATGAAGGAGGTTGCGGCTAAGTTCTGTGTCGACCGCAAGACGTTGGCAAGGTTGTGGAAGCGAGCCAAGGAGGAACAAGGCAGGACAGGCGTCCAACGCTCTCCTTCCCACCACCACCAGCGCGGCCGCCCCAAGAGGATCTCTCCGCCAAGATAGAGAGGCTACGTAACACCCCGTTGGCACAACGAAGCACCCTGAAATCAGCATCTGCAGACTCTGGTGTGTCACGAATCACGCTACATCGTCGCATACAAAGCGGCCAAGTTGTGGCTCATGTGAACACCGTTAAACCGTTGCTCACGGACGTGAACAAGGCCAAGCTGTTGTAGTAACGAGCTTGGCCGCTCTCCTTCTCTCTCCTTCTTGATGACACCAGATATTCAGAAACTGGATCTACTCGGATATTGAGGAAAGCTCCCACTAAATAATGAATCACTCGCTCTTTTGCTTTCCAAAGCTTATGTGTTTCTTGCTGTCCGCTCAACAGGTTAACAGCCCCAAGCTCTGCTTATCTTTTCCGGTCACTGCAATATGGATTCAAATGTGCCCCAACGTCAAGAAGCACTCGGCGATCAGCAACCCAATGGTGACGAACCTGCCGGTGCCTTCAATGAGGGGATCCCTCCTCTTCCTCGGAGGATTCCTCCTGCTGCCGAACGCATGAGCCCAGCTCGGGGCGAGAATCCTCGAGATGCGGGGCGTGATGAAAACAATCGTGATCACAACCGAGTAAACACCAACGCGGCCCGGTACGATCGGGTGATCAAGAGTTACAAGATCGAAGAATTCGATGGCACGCCCCAACCCGGAGCTCTTGGCTCGGGCATTTCTCTCTGACTTACGCGCTTTGAAGCCCTGCTTTGTACTCAGGAAGATCTTCATAGCCTGGTACTGCTGGATCGACTGAGAAATGCTCTCCCTTTTCAGCATCTCCGAGGCGTAGCCAGTTAGTGGTACGTAGCAAACGTACGCTATCTGAGAACGAGCCTGTTTGAGCGAGTCTGTGAGGACATAAGAGCTGAGTTCAGCTGGAAGTTGTCCAACCAGCAGATAGTGCTAAGAGTAGCCAGTGAGAGAAAGCGGCATACTGAGAGATATCGAGAATACTCTCTGTGACTTCGAGCCATGGCAGCAACGGCCACTACCCACGGGTTGGAGACCTGCGAGTCGAAAAATGCTGCCCTCAGCTCATTCATTGCCAATGCGTGGTTTAAGCATGCGGACAGCCTTCGTCTGGTTGTTCGTGAGGACTCTGACCACCCGATTCGTGAAATCGATAGAGCCATTCAGAAACTCTGTTCCATCGCTGGCCATCAAGGAATTGAGAAGCCCCCACTGTCAAAGTCGAGTCAGTCGCGCCCTACTGGAGCTTCGCCCCGTATTTCCAGCGTCGACGGAAGTCAATCCGAGTCCATCCTCGGAAAAAGGAGGGTTACCTTCAATGGTGACGGAAAAACTAAGCGTCGTGATTTCTCTAAAGCGCGATGCGATACCTGCGGAGAGCTTGGGCACACCACGAACTATCACGATAAGTACGTTCAACTCAAGCGAAGTGGTATGGCGAATGCTGCTCGCTCTTCAATCGCCAAATTCCATGAAGAAGCTGAAACGGATGAATGCGAAGATGCCCAAGACGGCGACGAAAGCTCTGAACCTCGGGAATGAGGGTCGCGGGAGTCGTTGAAAACCAGGACAAACATTTTTGACCCTGGGATTTTCAAGGACGCCCCGATCATCGACTCTGGATCCAGTTATCACGTTACTGGATCACGTGAGCTCCTTCACGACCTTAAGCCTTGTGAAACTCACGCAATTGAAATTGCTGATGGCGATCTCATCTGTGGTAACCAGATGGGAAAAATGATACTGGGCAAACTCAATAATGTGGTGCTTGACAATGTCGTCTATGCCCCTGGCCTGAGGAGAACGTTGATTTCTGTAAAGAAACTCATCGATCTAGGGATGAAAGGGTGAAATTTACGGACGAGCACTGCTTGATTTATGATAAACCTGTTCTCCAAGGATCTGCTTGTCGTGGAGTTTACTCTTTGGATATGCCCGCTGGCATGGCCTCGGCCGCCCTCCGACCCAATTCTATAGAGGACTGGCATCAACGACTAGAACATCTGAACTACAAGTCCATTGTCGAGTTGAACAAATCGAACGCAGTTAAGGGCCTCAACGTCGTCGGCCCGCTCACGCCCTCAGAAAGGTGTGAAGTCTGCGATGAGCAAAATCACTCGTGCTCCTGCACCCCGCCAGGCCTCTCGACCGATCTGTGCCCAAGACGAAGTATGCCATGGTGATCTTGCTGGACCCTTCCAAAGGAGCTACAATGGCAACAGATTCTACTATGCCTAGAAATGGAAAGGGCATTCTACCGTCTACTTTATTAAGAAGAAAAGTGAAGCCACTCGTTGTTTTCGGGAGTTCGTCAAGATTGTGAACCGTCGCTTCAAGGAGCAAGATCGCTTCCGAATCTACCGATCCGACAATGGTGGGGGTCTGTAGCCGATGACTTCCGCGAAGTTTGTCATGAGGAGATAACGGTGGAGATGTCGGAGCCCGAGGCTCACCACCAGAACGGTGTCGTTGAGCGCACACATCGCACCTTGTCTGATGCGGCTCGAGCCCTACTCATTCAAGCCAAGCTTCCCCACCACTTATGGGAATATGCAGTCAGAAGGGCTGTATATTCTAGGAACAGAGTGCTGTCCCAAATGGACAAGGAGAAAACTCCGTTTGAAAAGTTTTGGAGACGCAAAACTGACCTGATGCTGATCAAGCCCTTTGGACAACGGTGTGTAGTACTCATACCTCCTGAAAAAAACGGTCAACTCAGTACAAGTTCCGGCCCAAAGGGAGGACGGGTATCTTCCTGGGGAGTGACCCTGAACGCAAAGGATACTTTGTCTACGTATCTGGACCAGGTCATCGAGTTGTTCACAGCCGGAGCGTTGTTTTTCTAGAACCTCCCAGTCTTCAACCCATTCCTGCTTCATTTTCTCCACAGGAGGACCCGCTCAGGATTGTCGGGGAAGATGACAAAGATGACCTGACGTCTACCAATATGAACCGCATAGTCAATGACGGACTGAATTCGGGAGAGAATGAAGCCAAGGGCGACAACCAACAAGAGAACGTCGGACCCTCGCTGAACCCAGCGCAAGTGGCCGAATACAATGGTTCTGTTGGATTGACTCTTCATCGTCGGTCGGAGCGTCTCTCTAGTCAAGCTGTCGGTACGGCTCTCAGTGCGGCTCACGTAGCCTTACACGAAGTCATTCAAGAGTCCGTAAACTTGAAAGAAGCTCGAGCATCTACTGAATGGGTACGCTGGGAGAAGGCTATCCAAGATGAAATCGCTGCTCTGAAGGCCAATGATACTTTCGAACTTGTCGATCCGCCCCCAGGAGCGCACGTTGTTGGATCAACCTTTGTTTATCGTGTGAAGTTAAACCGATCCGGGGAAGTGGAGCGTTTCTAGGCCAGAATATGTGCCCAGGGCTTTACGCAGGAGTTTCTTAAGGACTACTTTGAAACCTACTCTCCTGTGACCAAGTTAAACTCAATCCGCGTGTTTCTTGCAATGGCGACCCAAATGGATATGCGCGTTCGCCAAGGGGATGTACCTACGGCTTACGTCAACGCTGGACAGTCCGAAGTAATTTACGTGAGACAGCCTCGCGGGTTTGAAGAAGGTAATCGGTCAAAGGTTTGGCGACTCAAAAAAGCTTTATACGGTCTAAAGCATGCTGGCCGAGAGTGGAACCGGGAGATCAACGGATTCCTTGTCGAACTTGGTTAAACCCCTACTCGTGAGGATCCTTGCGTGTATATCCATTCTACTAACGGTTTGGTTGTGTTGATCTATGTAGACATCCTTATCGGATATCAAGAGGAAGCTGAAATGGTCAGTTTACTGCGAGCTCTCAATGAGAAATACGGAGTCAAGAACCTCGGTGAAATCAATTGGTTCCTTGGAGTTCGAGTTAAAATGGATAACAAACTACAGACAACTACCCTAAACCAATCTCAGTTTGCGCTCGAAGTTCTTCGCCGTTTCGGGATGGAGAATTGCAGACCCCGGAAGACACCGATGGATCAAGGCATCATTCTGTACCGACGTACCCAGAATGAAGAAGCTGCCGGTGATGTTCCTTATCGTCAGGCGGTTGGAGCTCTACTTTATCTTTCTCGGGTCACCAGACATCGCATACACCGTAAGCCAAGTGGCTGAACAGGCGTCCGACCCTTCCAAGTTGCACTGTTGGTAGTCAAAATACATTGCTGGAACCACCCGATTGGGATTGATTTATCGTCGAAACGCTGATACAGTTCCAGTTCGCGTCTTCACTGACGCAGACTGGGCAAACAACGAAGAAGATCCGAAATCGGTGTCGGGCGTCCTGGTTCAGGTATTTGGGTGTCCCGTATCCTGGCAAACGAAACGACAGCGAATAGTCTCTAAATCATCCACAATAGCGGAGTACCTGGCAGCTGACGACGGTGTTGAGGAAGCCGTATGGACGAAAATGCTCGTGGAGCGGCTTTCGAGATCCCAAGATGGGCCTGCAATCCCTGCCATGATGGACAACAAGTCCACCATCAAGAGACTCTCCAACGGTAAAATTTCGGAGGCCCAGAAGACCGTCGATTGTCGTTTCTTCTCGATTCGCGACGCTGTGTCCAGCGGACTACTACAACTTACCTATTGCCCCACCACTAAAATGCTGGCCGACGGATTAACTAAAGCTCTGGGAACAACTCGATTTCGTGAACTACGCGAGTCGATCGGAGTGAGACCATTCGCAACCAGCGCTCGCGGGGAAGTGTTGGAGTAACGAGCTTGGCCGCTCTTCCTCTCTCTCCTTCTTGATGACACCAGATATTCAGAAACTGGATCTACTCGGAAATTGAGGAAAGCTCCCACTAAATAATGAATCACTCGCTCTTTTGCTTTCCAAAGCTTAAGGGTTTCTTGCTGTCCGCTCAACACAAGCGGTTGGGGTGGTGCATCTCCAACGTCGAAACGGACTCCCTTTATTTCAACGACGTGTTCGATACGATTCATGTGGACGAAATGCTGTTCTATTTGACAGAGGCTAGGCGTCGCTACTATTTACTGCCTGGGGAACCTATCCCACATCGCCAAGTGCGCTCCAAGCGCTACATCACAAAGGTGATGATGCTGGCTGCGGTGGTGCGTCCCCGTTGGGATCTCGATTCAAGGGCCTGCTTTGACGGGAAATTGGGCATTAGGCCATTCATCGAACGGAAACCTGCTGTTCGTAGCAGCCGCCGGCGACCTGCTGGAACGCTGGTAACGATGGAAGGGCGCGTTAACCAAGAAACCTACCGAAACATACTAATTCAACAACTTCTCCCTGCCATCCGTGAAAAGTGGCATTTTAGTGGCCGTGGAGGCTGCGTCAGAGTGCAGCAAGATAATGCCCCCGCCCGCATAGATACCAGTGACCAACGGTTTGCTACTGCTGTTGCTGAACAAGGACTTAACGTCCAGCTTTGCTTCCATCCGCCCAACTCGCCCGATTTCAACTGCTTGGACCTCTCGCTCTTCTCTGCAATTTAAGCTCGTCAACGTCTGAAGTCTCCAATGACCATGGACGAACTTATAGAGGCCGTCGCCGACTCTTACTGCGAGTTGCCTCCGTCGAAGCTGAATGCAGCGTTTCTCAGTCTTCAATGCTCCATGGACATGTGTATCAAGGACGGCGGTGGCAATGCGTTTAAGCCTCGACATATGGCGAGGGATAAACTTGAGAGGGAGGGGCGACTTCCTTTCTGCCTGCAATGCTCTCCTGAAGTTGCTGCGATTGTGTCTCAGAACCACAAAAATAGTACTACGTTTCGTACTGAAAGCTAATATAATTATGGGGCATCATTTTTAAGACAAGAAAAGAGTAGTATGGGTCAGCATATATGGGACGGAGTAGTAAGCGTTTGCGCTAAACACTGTGAATATTAATGAGGCTTTGCTGGGCTCAAGGTCCTATTGGTGCTTCCTGGATCATGCATGACCCTACTTTGCTGATAATATTGCTGCCGTGTTAGCGCGGCATGGCATCCATTCTCGACATAAATCCATACAGTGCAAAGTGAATCATAATATTTCTTTGTTTGGTGCATTATTTACAAATTAATAACATTTTAAGGCTATTTAGTGCCCCAACATAGATAAAGTTTTACTAGCTCTAAGCTATTTTTCACCAAAAAATGTTTTCTCCGTAAAGTTTGCCGCAAGGATTATTACGTAGAGGAACCGTGAGAAACAAACGAGTCAGATCCGGTGATTGGTCGAGGCATGGGCTTCCTATCCGCTTTGCTATCATCGTGTTCGAGGACATGTGGCCAACTCAGCTGTTTTGCCTGGTACGAGTCCACGCACTTGTAACCCGCAGTCGTCGACCATGGCGCCCGAGACTGCCGCGTCCCCGTCCGAGCGCCTGCCGCGGTTGAATCTGGACGAGCACCTCGAGCCGATCGACAGTTCGTCCTCGCTCATTGACGACGCGACTACCAGCTCGACGACGTCGTCGGACAACAGCAAGGACAGCAGCACCAAGACAACAACCAAGACCAAGACACAACCTCCCTCCAAGGAAGTCGACAAATCCAACCTCCAGGATGAAGTCAGCGACGCTAAAGTCTCTAGATTCCGACAGTTTTGCAACTGGGTGCAACACCTACGCGATACCTTCGGTACTGGGTTTTTGGTGCTGATCACAGTAGTGTACGTGGTTCAGGGCTTTTCCAGCTTCACAGCGTTAGCTGTCAACTATTTCTTCAAGGACAACTTGGGCCTACAGCCGACACAGTCGCAGTTGCTACAGATGATCGTCAAAGTTCCATGGAGAGTGAAACCAATCTACGGTATCCTCTCTGACAGTTTGCCTTTATTCGGCTACCATCGAAAGTCCTACATGATGATGTGTAGTGTCCTGCAAACGGCAGCCACATTAGTTATGGCAGTACCTGACCTCGTCACAACACCAGCTATAGCAGTACTCATGCTCATGCTGCAAAGTTTGTCGGTAGCTGTAATCGACGTGGTGATCGACGCTAGAGTTGTGGAGATCTCGAGACTAGATCCCGAAAATGGCGCGAATGATCTCCAGTCTTTGTCGTGGATAGCCACGTCGCTAGGTGGAATGCTCGGTGCCTTCCTGTCTGGTCCAGCAACGGCTGGTTTAGGTGTGCGTGGAGTCTTCTTTGCTGCTGCATTGGGACCAATTACGACACTACTGTTCTCTATGTTCATGGAGGAATCCAAGAGCACGCTAAGCAAGCGAGACTTTGTGTCTTCGGCGACCAAGCAGCTTCGACAGCTCAAGATTGCTATTTGTACTCCCGTAGTGTGGATGTGTGCGCTGTGGGTGTTCATCTCACACGCTATCAGTCCTGCATACACGCAGATACTTTTCTTCTTCTCAACGGACGTGCTGCATTTTTCACCCGAGTTTTTGGGAACGGTCTCGGCTATTGGGTTTATCTTCCTCATGGCAGGGACAATGCTGTACAACACGTTCTTCACGAACGTGTCCTTCCGTAAGATCTTCCTGGTCGCTCAGCTGTGTCTCGCTCTCGTGTCACTCGTCGACGTCGTGTTGGTGACACGCGCCAACCTGAAAGTTGGCATCCCAGACAAGGCCTTTGTACTGGGTGACCACGTGGTGGCAGACGTCATTGGTCGTCTGAAAACCATGCCGATCATGGTGTTGTGTGCTAAATTATGCCCCAGAGGCATCGAGGGTACACTGTTCGCGTTGCTTATGTCCATTTCCAATCTCTCCTACAGTGTGAGCGAATTCTGGGGGGCCTTTGTCTGTGACTGGATGGGGATCACGAAGGACCAATACGAGATGCTGTGGCTAGCCATTGTGATACGCAGTGCGTTGAAGGTTGTGCCGATCTTCTTCCTCTTCTTGATCCCATCAACAGACCCGCAAGAAATTATCGACAAACTGGACTTTAGCTCGCCAGCCCATACTGACCAAGAGGACGACGACGAACACACCGGTACCATTCGAGAGGACCACAGAGTCGACACCTGCTCACCCTCTGAACAAGTGGTACTCAAAGGCACAACATCATCTGCATCTGTCGTTTAAAGGTTTAGAACGAAGCATAAAGTGAAGGGTAGTAACACTTTTGCAATCCATATTTTGTATCTCAATACATAAACTATGAAATCCGAAAAAAAACAACAGAATATTATTTTTTATGCCTCCGAAAGCTACTCGTTTATAATCAACTCTTTACTACGCTACCCTACGCTAATAGCTACTAAATCAAAAAACGGAGGTCAACCACGCTACAGTTCACCTTACAGGATTCCGAGACAAGCTCGTTGGTACTTGTCATACCAGCGTGTCCGCCAATTGTTGATGGATTGGTCGATCAGCTGGTTGACGAATACTTGGCACGTGCTGGTACGTGCACCAGGTTTGAGTCGTGCACGAAGACCCTCGATCACCGCCTTCTTACCACCTGCAAAGCATGGCAAGTCGGCGTTCCCCACCAGCATCATCTCCACAAGCAGCACAATCTGGTCCATATTGCGACGCAAGGCCAGATACGCGCGGATACACAGCGATCGGAAGTACCGGAACGTGGAGCTACGTGGACCTCCCATCAACTCGACGAACTCGTCTGTGAGTTTGAACGGTGCACGCTCAAAGTTCCAGTTACTGCCGGGGCTGTTAGTGAGCAAGAAGCCGAAGTCGATGTGAATTACATGGCCGTCCGTGTCCACCAAGATGTTGCCGTTGTGGCGATCCTTGATCTGGAACACGTAGCAGACGATCGAATAGGCTGCGAGACTCTCCGCAAAGTTCCGTTGAGCTCGGGTGAAGCCAGTGGTTCCCTGTTCGCCGTGCAGTCGGGTGTAGAAGTCCAGGAGAGTGGTGTATCCTGGGTCGTTGCGCTTGAGCGAATCAAGCGATACAGTGTCAGGTACAGCCTCGATAAGGCCAGTCTTCGCTGACGTGGCGATCACGTTGTACGGTCTGGCAGAGAGGAAGCAAAACCGAGTTAATCATGAGGATCCTCAGAGTGGGGATTTATAGCAAACTTACCGCAGAGATAGAGGAAGTGAATATTCCCGGAAGATCCGGTCACACTGGGCAATTAACTGGGCTGCGAACTGCTCCTGACGCAGGTCGTCGTTGCTCTTTACAATGACAGAGAGAAGGCGCCATCCAGGGTGGCCACCGAACGGAGATTCGTGACGAATGCGCGCTTCCTTCTCACTCCATCGCTCACGGAAGACAATCATGGGCTTCTCATCTTCAGATGCGTCGTTTTCCTCTTCGTCCGCATCTTCCTCCACTGCATCAACGTCAGTCATTTCCAGATCCGGTTCTTCTTCCGTAAGACCATCTTCCAGGTCGAATTTCTTTTTCCAAGCTGTCGGATCAGCAAAGTCGAGACTCTCACTTAGATCGCGTTTTCTTTGTTGAAAAAGAGCGTCATCCTGTGAGTCTTTTTCGTCGTCAACAACAGGTGCTGAAGCTTCAGCAGTCTCACTATCTGGGGGACTTTCCGAAGATGTAGTGGTATCAGTGACTGCAGTAGCGTTTTCCTCCTTCTCAGGAGCTGGCTCGACCACGACAGCTGTAGGCTTACGAGAAAACCATGATACAAATGAAGCTGGTTTTTCAGCGGGCAGCGTCATAGGAGAAGGTTCGGGCTCATGGGCATATTCCTCGTCTGAAAAGAAGCCTCCGTTCGAGTCAGTATCCTCGCTGTCCGCTTCTTCAGCCTCAATACTATCCGAGATACCCGATTCACTGCGGTCGAGCGAAGACACAGACGCCTCGGTTCGGTCAGCAGGGTCGTTATCGGAAGAAAGGGCCTCGTTCGACTCCGACTCTTCTTCATCCGCATCTTCAGCGTCGAGATCATCTGAAACATCCTCTTCACTTGGCTCAAGCGAAGATATCGATGCAACAGTGATATCAGCTGCCACAGCAGTCGCTTCAGCAGGCTTTTTAGCGAAGATAGAGGCAAAGATACCAACGGGTGCAGCAGGAGCCACAATAGGTTTTGCTTCGTTGCACTCTTCACTACTCGATGCGGTTGCCTCCTCCTTCGACGGCTCCTTATCTACAACAGAAGTCTCAGTTGGGATCGAAGCAGGAACTGACACATCCGTTGGTTTCTTTGCAAACAACGCGGAGAAAATGCCTGCACTCTGAGCCGGAGCAGCCGCGACACAAGCAGTTTCCGGCGTAGCAGTCTTTGGAGCTTCGATCTCGGCAGGTTTACTCTCGGCCGGTACATCCTCCTTAGCGTCGTCTGGTTGATTCTCGTGTTGGTTTGAGGTCACGTTAACCACCTCAAGTTTTGGCTTTCTGGAGAACAGCGACAAAAAAATGCCTCCATTCGCGGCCGGAGTAGCTGACTCCGTAGCCACTGCATCGTAGGTTTCCGCCTCTGCTTTAGTGGTATCCTCAATGACATCGCTGGCTTGAGTCTGTTCCACTTCGATGTCATTCAAGACACCTTCAGACGATTCAGTCGATGCTGTGTTGTCATCAGTACAGTCAGTCTCAACAGGAGCAAGCTCCATTGCTTCCGCATCCTCTTCATCATTGCGGATTGTCTGTGTCGGTTGCATGCTGCTAGCATGAGGGGCGCTGAATTCATCTTCCGCTTCTTGTTGCGCCTTCTTGGAGAACCAGGACGAGTAAAAGCTGTCAAACTGACCACCAGAGCGCGCCGAGGCGCTGGAAGAGTACTCTTTGATGCTGCGTCGACGAGGTCTCGACGTGTTCCACTGGCCCAATCGTTCCTGTTGTTCCTCTCCAGCTCTCTGAAGACCTTCGTCCTCCTGGAAGCTCTTCCTCGATTTCCGCTTACTCTCCTCCTTCTCATCATCCCCATCCTCACCATCCAGCGGTTCATCAAGCATGGTTTCCAGACTTTTCTCTTCTTCGATCTCTGGCAATGGAGACGAAACACTCGGCGACGGGACAAAGCTCAGTTCGCTCTCAGGCGACGTACTGCTCGACATGGGCGAGTCATCAACTGGTACCATCAGATCGGAGTCCGTCTTCTTGAAAGGCAGTCTCAACGAGAAGACTCGAGATTGATTGCGACTCGTCTTGGATCGTCTTCTCTTTCGCTGTTTCTTAGATGCTGAAGGGACTGAATAGTCCAGAACTTCCACACACAAGAAGTACGGTACTCGTTCTTTAGTGGAGAACGTGAAGCACTCGTCGATCCGGATGCCTTTCACGCGGTGACACGAGTTCCCAATTGGCAGATAAATAACATCGGACGGGAGCATCTGCTCTTCAATCTCGGCTAGACCTTTGCGTAGCTCGCTGTTCCTCTGTGGCCGTGGGGTCGGGATAAGCTGATCTGCCAGGTCTGTAAGAGCCTCCACAAACTTGGGGGTCTGTTTAAACAGCAAGATCTGCTGCGAGTTGCCTTCCTCTGCCCTCGCTTCATCCTGGATAGAGTTCCTCTTACTTAGTAAATGTCCTGCGAATGTTTCGTCTGTCTCGAGAGTCGAGGAGTCCAGATCGTTGTCTGTCGGGAAGATAATCGACCTTCTCTTCTCTAGATTGTGAGGCTTGGCTGCTGACACTTCCTCTACACAGAGGCCTCTGTTCATCAACAACGCTGGTACTCCAGCGCGCATGCCGATTGCTGTAAGTAAGTCTGAATTCTCCTGATCCTGCGACGCAGTGACGCTCAAGTACTCAGACTGGTACTCTTTGGCGTCGTCGCAGAACGATCTCAAGAACCACGTCAATCTGTGAGCAAAGGGCAAGGAATCTCCACTTCTGGACATCAAGAAACACTCCAGCTGATGCTGTTTGGCGTAATTACCATGTATCAGGAAGGTGCAGAGCTGTGGAATGTAGAACTCGAACTCTGCAGCGTTGGCCTCGTAGCTGCTGTACAGCTGTGCCACCACGTCCTGGTGGGCGTAGAGCTTCAATAACAAGTGGAAAACGTCGTCCTCGACGTCGGTCTGTTTAGTTTTGGTACCTGCAAGTCTGTCCATTGTGTTGCGGAGCTTCTCGTCCCAGAAGATGCGGAATTTCTCCACGTTCTCCAGTTCCTGTTGTGTCTTCGTAATGAGCTCTGAATCTCGCGGCGTGGAGTTCGCGGACGACGTGACTGTGGTGTCCGCGGTGCTGGATCTGTCTTTAGTCTTCCTTTGTGGCTTACGGTCTCTGCGGAACACCGAGTCCCGCACTTTGGAGGGCAAAGCGATGAGCGAGAAACGCGCCGCTGGCTCCGACGAGCTTGACGTGCGCCAGTCACTCTCGTCTGCGCCCCAATCTTCGCTACGATTGTCGTCGCTGCTGTCCTCGTTTATCTGTAGGCGCTTGAGAGCTGCGGCCGCCACGGGCGTTGAGCCCTCGGGCATCGTCGTCACCTCCATAGCTCGCTTCGGTGAAGAGAATATTGCGCACTGGGAGCGGTATTTTGTATGGGTACGAGGTGCTGGTCTGTTTTTGATCGCAGGTGCACCTTAGGGCGAGCGACGGGACGATTAGAGGGATCTGCACCGTTTGCGCACGCGGCACTGCGCCTTTCACTGATGACGCCAATAGTCAGTTTCAGTTTTACCCCCCGGATTTGGTAATGCATGTTTGAAGTGACAGATTGTGGGTAGGGTGTACCGATTAATTGGTACTTCCTTCGAAACAGCCGGCAGCACTTCCACACTGACGTTGCCTGCGACGGTTGAGGCAGGGCGGAAGATGGTCGGCCCGAAATGCTTCGAGTCTTGCGTGGTGCAGACTGCACGGTTGCAGTGCAGGCTCCGGCCGCGACCTTCACTTCGGGTGGACTTGTTGTCAACATGTCCATTATTGTATAACTGATCGGTGGGCTGATCTGCCCGGGACCAGCTTTTCTGGCGGCGATATTTGTTTTTGAAGGACAATGGTTAGTGTGTGCTTTTACTTGCGCTGAACATCCGACTCGTATAAGACAGGGCTCGGCCCACATTGTCGCTCTCGCAGGAACAAATAGCCAGCCGCAACTACTGTTCATTCGAGTCAGCGCTGCCGTCGTAGTGCCGCCGCCGCTCCTGGCACGGCATCCTGGACGAAGCAGCGCTCAAAGCCGAGAGATCACCGCATTCGATTTTCTCAGTGTGCCGATCTCGGTTACGTGCCTCGCGCGGCAACGATACGAGCGTTCCCGTCGCGATTGTAATCAACCAACAAAGGCATGGTGGTTTTTGGTACTGCTCTCTGATGTGCCTCACCGACGGGCGCTGATATTTTTCACAGTTTCTTGGTTGTTGGTCGACTGAAAATGTCGCTAGAGAAACTCATTATTGTAGACTCGTTACTGGCGCCATGGAGCGACGACTGTCGTGCAACGCGTTGCGCTAAAGTCGAGAAAAGTAGATTGAAGAGCAGGATCAGTTCTCTCAAGATGCTTTCTCATTTTGACCAACGACAAGCTGGTTCTCTTCTGATTGGGCAAAGGCAGAACTCTAATAAAAACTGGTAAGACCGATATACTAGTAACAAGTCTTGATATATCGGTTTTATTCGGTTTCTGATGTGGCATACACAATAGAATTGTTCGGAAGTGTATCCATCTGCTCACTCGCTTCAGTGACCTTTGAGAGGTAGTGACTACACTGCGGTAAAAGTTGTTTCCACGTGGCAGGAACTTCCAAGACCAGTCTCCACTTCCGCATTCCGCGCGTCCCTTGTAGCCACCGACTCGCTATGATTGACTCCATCCAAAGCGGCTGCTATGTGGCGCTCATCTCTCTCATGCTGGCGTCCAACTTCGTGATCATTCCCGTGCCCGTACAGCTCATCACGTCGGCGTCCGCCATCGTGTACATCGGTTCGACGTTGTCACTCAAGCTGAAGCACGCGCGCGAAGCCAGCGGCGAGAAGAATGAGGAGGTTATGAAGGCTGAGGACGCATACATGTTCCCACTTCTAGGCTCTGGCGTGCTGCTGGGGCTTTACATCCTCTTCAAGGTCTTCGATAAGGACCTGGTGAACCTTCTGCTCACCTCGTACTTCGCTCTTATCGGTGCCTACAGTCTCACGGAGGCCTTCAGTCCTCTGATCTCGAGACTGCTTTTCAATGGCAGCCCCAAGGTCTACAAGCACAACATGAAGATCCCGTTCTACGGCGTCTACAAGCTCGAGTTGTCCACGTCCTGGATGCTTACCTTCGTTTTCGCTGCTGCCTTCGCTGCCGCCTGGTTCCAGACCAAGCACTACCTGCTCAACAACATCTTCGGTATCTCGTTGTCCATCAAGGGCATCGAGTCGCTGTCGCTCGGCAGCTTTAAGGTGGGCGCTATCCTGCTCTGCGGCTTGTTCTTCTACGACATTTTCTGGGTCTTCGGTACGGACGTCATGGTCACGGTGGCCACGTCATTCGACGCCCCTATCAAGCTCATTTTCCCGCGTGAGTTTGCGACTGAGACAGAGAAGCAGAAGAACTCGATCCTCGGACTAGGCGACATCGTGATCCCTGGTATCTTCGTGGCGTTGCTGCTGCGCTATGACGCACACCGCGCCAACGTGACCAGCAGCTCGCAGCCTTTCGCCAAGCCATTCTTCCACGTGAACCTGCTGTTCTACATCCTTGGCCTTGTGGCTACAGTGTCCGTCATGTTCATCTTCAATGCCGCGCAGCCAGCACTGCTGTACCTGGTGCCTGCCTGTCTGGGCTCGGCTCTAGTCACGGCACTTGTCCGTGGCGAGTTCAAGGAGCTGTTCGAGTACTCCGAGGAGGATGAGGAGGAAGACAGTGATAGCCAGGATGACAAGAAGGACGGAGACAAGAAGAAGGACGACGACAAGAAGTCCAAGTAACTGCGTTAGAGTCGACCCAATATTGGTAGAGCTATCGTAATGTGATCGTTTGCATTTTTGCCAGCGACCCACACGTGCATGTTACAGCAGTGTTCGCTGCGTGTTTGGTAGAAACAGGTCCACATATTGCGTCGCCTGGCAGGAACTGGTTGTTCCCTCTAGCACCTCGTAGACGAACACGTTGAACACGCCATTCTTCTAATTCCTGGTCCTCTTTTTGGGCTCCAGATAACCAACGCCACAGTATTTATTACAGATGCAGCGCGGAAACACGTCCGAGGGCAGGATATCGTCCACAAGCTCAACAAGAGAGCAAAGGCGTGCACTAAATGGAAGGCAGCCGTGGCAGTCCAGAATGCCCCTCGTCAAATCAATTGGGGTAAGATTTGCTTATCCTTTTCTATCCGAATTACTTCAGGAATAATTGATCAAAATATAATGCACTGCCCTCCCGATCAATGCAAGCACCCCATACAACCATGACACTGAACTGGGGGAAAGACAAAATGAAGTCGATCAAATGGATACTTCGATTGTATGAAATATGACCGCCTTGCGCCAAAAAGCGCTCCCTTGGATCTGGAATAACGCAGCTGGATGTCCATTTGCACAACGGCCAAGCTAGATCAACTTACAAATCAGCTCCGGCGTCATCACAATGCATACAGCCCAGAATCTCGGCGGTCTTGCTTTTCTTGTTTAGAAACACTCGATTCGACGCATCTTCATGATTCGAGAATCGATGTTTTTTTTCTCTCAGCGATAATCTTCGCGGCAGTTGCGTCACCCACGCCTTCTATCCGACGTAATTCATGAAACGAAGCAGTATTGATATTTGGTGGCTCCAGAAAACTTCGATACGCGCGACTTGCAAACGGTCCAAAATATCGGCCAAATTCGTTGCTTGAAACAATTCCACATCTTGGAGGAAGAGCAAACTCGGTCGCTTGAGCTGGTGTGACGAGCAAAAACACATCCGAGCTACTGTTCACTGCTTTTGCTCGCTCTTTGGCATATGTGTCGTCGTTTATCTTCTGTTTTGTTTGCAGCAGTTTACATTGAATCACCTCGTTGCATTTTACTTGTTGGTCGCCAACCGTCAATTGCACTCGCATATGTAAATCGCCGGCTGAAGCACTAGCGCCGTTGATGACGATTGTATTCATAGCTGAAACCTTCACGCCGCCGTCACGATTTGTGAAACACGTTGAATTATCTGGACCGGATTTTGTATCTTGTTGGTGTATCTCTTCCACCACAGTGCGTGAACTCAGCTCTGTAACCAGAATGTTATGGATTGCACCAAAACGAGCGCCAGCGTGAAATGTGGATAGTGGTACCGGGGTCTCAGAGTAAGCAATCGATTTCACTCGACGGTAGAACGCCACGAATTGTTCAAATAGCTGCCATACCAACACAGAACGCGTCAGATGCTCGTCAAAATTGTCTACTTCACCCAGCTTCTTTGGAAGTTTCCGCATCAACATCATAAGAAGAATGAAAGCGCATTCGAGATGGCCTTCTTCGCCCCATCGGAACCATCCGAAGCTTCGAAGACTATCTACTGTCAAATCTGTACGACCGATACGATCAAATAATCCAAAACGACGGCGAGAGAGGA
>NW_008649001.1:140852-146816 GCF_000247585.1 Phytophthora nicotianae INRA-310 | reverse complement strand
GGACTTAACAGCCACCACCTGCTCCCCCGCTTATGGCATCCGAAGAATGCGAGTATTTTTCGCCATCATGTGACTCCACCTCGTTCTGGACCTACCTGTGCGTGTGCGTGCTGCTTGTATGTGCAGCAGGCTTGATGGCTGGTCTCACCATGGGCCTCGTATCGCTAGACATGCTCAACGTTCGTATCCTCGAGATGGAGGGCACTGAAGTTGAGAAACAATACGCTCGCAATGTGCGCCCCGTGCTGGAGCGCCATCACTTGCTGCTAGTCACGTTACTTATCGTGAACGCCAGTGCCAACGAAGCACTCCCCATTTTCTTGGACAAACTGGTGCCCGAGGGTGTGTCCATTATTCTTTCTGTCACATGCGTGCTCATGTTTGGCGAGATCATCCCATCTGCCATCTTCACAGGCCCCAACCAGCTCCGTATCGCCGCTGCCTTGACCCCCGGTGTCAAGGTACTTATGGCCGTCGTGTTCCCGATTGCCTACCCCATCAGCAAATTACTAGACTGGTGGATTGGAGCCGATCACGACGCAGCTCAATACAAACGTAACGAGCTAAAAGCTCTCGTGACACTTCAGCGTGATAGCGAAGCTGTGCGACAGAGTTTCTTGGAGTCTCAATTGAGCTCACATATTAGCAGTACTAGTAACAGCGTCCTGATGTCTCCCAATACATTGCGAAAGCAACCGCTACTCAAGCCAGAACCGGAACTGGAAGTCGAAGTGGAGTTGGAAATTGAGTCTCCGAATCAACGTAAGCGCCGGCGTCAGCAAGCTTTGGCAAGTGGCACGCGACTTAACGTCGATGAAGTCACCATTATCCACGGCGCACTGGATCTCTCCTGTAAAACAGTGACGGAAGTTATGATTCCTATGAGCGAGATATTCATGCTGGAGATTGATACCAAGCTGAATCACAATACCATGGCGGATATCCTGGCTTCAGGCCACAGTCGTATCCCAGTGTACGAAACCCGTAGATCGAATATTGTCGGCTTACTTTTCGTCAAGAAGCTCATCGTGCTGGACCCCGATGATGCCCGTCTGATTCGAGATCTCGTGCTCCGAAAGCCCATTCTTGTGCCACCTAGTGGATCATGTTACTCGATGCTGAATGAGTTCCAAAAAGGCCGCTCGCATATTGCTCTGGTCACCAAGGAAACAGAGCTTGTGGCAACTTGTTGGAGGAACAACATGCCTATTCCACCTCACGTTGCGTTCGAGGGTATCGTGACTATTGAAGATGTGATCGAAGAGCTCATCCAGGAAGAAATCGAGGACGAGAGCGACAAGTACGTGCATGATATCGTCGACGTCTGGAATACAAAGTCGCAGCAATCACGTCTGCAAGCCGTGGCTTCTAAGACCTTCATCACTAAGAAGCTCAAAATGCTCGCAGACCGTGCGCGTCAACGCGTCAGAAACCGAAATCAAGATGCTCAGACTTCCATCCAAGTCACGATTGTATCTGGAAGTGAATGAACTACCGATACGGTGCCACAGCTCTGCTGAATCTGAGGCTCATTGGATTAAGTAAATGTACGTGTACTGAATGGCACCACTCATATCTCCTCTCTTTGTGTCTGCAATTTCGTACTCACTATCAACCAAAATTACAGCGGAACAAAGTTGGTATCCAGTGGCTGCCGAAGACGCTCCAGTGGGACTGAAATGGGCGGTAAATCGTCCGAAAACGAGTGACGACTCGTCTTAGGTGGGAACAGATCGTCCGAAAGCGACATATCGATCACCTCCTGCTTCGTAAGTGAGTCACGACCGCACTTTGGCCAGACATCGACCGTAATTGTGTCGTCCTCCAAATAGTCCACCAGCACTACTGGCACGCACTGTAACTCGAGCTGAAGTCCCACATTATAGCGGTGGTGGCCGTCTAGGATAGCTCCTGTGGCTCTGTCCACAAGTAGCGGCTCCAGATACGCATTCCAGCGCACAGTAGCGCGGCGGAGACCATCAACGCGATCCCAGCTCACAACGTGCTCGTGTGCCTTCAGCCAGCTCAGCATTGCCAAATGCACCCCCAATTTCTTCGGTTGTCGCTGAGGACGAGCATCAAAGTGATACTTGTAGAAGTACGACGTCGGGTCTGCAATACGCGTCAAGAAGAACTTCTGACGACGTTCCTTATCATCGGACAGCAGGTCTTCCAGCGTCGCAGCCTTCTGTCGACAGAAACTCGACGTCGGGTCATTCTCTCGGATAGCGTTAAAGAAATCTTTCGGGTCGTAGGATGGTCGTCTGATGAGATCCATCCGTGTTGACTCGCGAATACGATCAACGGAGCGCAGACGGCCCCGGAACAGGCTTTTAGTCACTGATGCAGCCAAGTTCTGAGCACCACAGATCAAGAAAATAGACACTTGCTGTAGACTGGGTTTGCGTTCCAGAGAGCGTAACGTTTCCGTCTGCATCTCCTCGCTCGATACTGTTGTCTGCTTCGTTATTTCCTCAATAGGAAGAGGCGGTTGACGCAGGACTGACAACGGAATGGAAATGGGCGGCAAGCTCTCAGTTAATCTGTGGCGACTTGTCTTGGGAGGGAACACATCCGGCGATAGAGACATCGCAATAACCTCTTCCTTGGTTAAATGCGATCGTCCACAACCTGGCCAGACGTCCACGTGGATCGTTTTGTCCCCCAAGTAGTCCACCAGCACCGCTGGAACCTGTTTGAGACGCAACTGTAGAGCCACATTGTAGCGATGGTGGCCATCTAAGATCGCACCGGTCTTGATATCGACCAGCAAAGGTTCCGTGTATGCGTCCCACGATAGTGTTGCCTTCCTGAGACCATTGACTCGTTCCCAGCTCACGATCTGTTCGTGAGGCTTCAGCCACTTGACATCCACGAGTTGTACCTCTGCCTTCTGAGGAGCCAAGTGATGGTAGTCGTCGTAGTGGAAGCGGTAGAAGTATGACGTCGGGTCGGTCACGCGAGATACAAAGAACTCTTGTACAGCAGAGTGATCCTTATGAGAACTGGACGAGTCCAGTAGTACCGAGTCGTCCTGCGTCTTTGGCAGCCAAAGATGCTTCCTCGTCTTCCTGGAGTTTCGGATTTCGTGATCCAGACTCGACTGCGCGTCGCTGCAAACTTCCTCGGCGTCGGCCAGTCGGGAAGGTGCCACGTTGCGCAGCACGTCATCAGCCACGTGTTTGCCCTTGAGATAAAGACGCATGGACACTTGGCGCAGTACATCGCGTTTGCGGCGGCGCACGGGGGACGCAGCTACGAGCTTGTCCGGGTGATCCACGACGATGCGTTCCGGCGTGTCAAGTACAGGGACGTCCTTGGCCGTCACGCCTAGCAGCATTTCCTCCGCTGCGTCTTCAGGCTGCTCCGTAGTCTCCTCTGTTCGCTTCATCACCACCGGGGTCGCTTCCTGTCTAAGAGTTCACGTATTCAATCAACACGAAAAAATGTCAGCTTTAATCCGTTTTATCGTCGTAATTCCTCTTCCAGAGAGCGTAAAACGTCGGGGAAACCACCGTCCGTGGCGGGAGTGAGAGCTAAAGCGTACCCGAAGTGAGGGGGCATCGCCTTAAACGCGCTTTAATGCAGAGCACCACAGGAAGGAAGCGACCTTTGCTCCCCACGAGGCAAATCTGGTTGTGACCAGGCGAGCTCTGCCGGGGTTCTGTAACAGCCGGGAAAAATAGGAAAAGGTCTGATAAATTGAATGTCTGACTTGGATTCAGTATGGTAAATTTATCCGATACCGTATTTCTAACAGAAGGTGATGGAACCAAAACATTCACTTGAATAAACTAAATGTAACGGAGTGACGGTGGCGGTGTCAAAAGTTGACGGCATAAGCGGCGAAGTTCCAAAGACCGCCACCAGCGGTCGTGGTTGAAGATCGGCAGAGGGCCGAAGGATGCGGAGTAATGACGTGCAGCCGAGGGCGGGTACGACATTGCCCAGAGGTTCGAAGTTCGTTAGTGAGTGGGACGATCGGCCCGGACAGGGCTTGGAGGGATCGGCACGGCAGGTGCCAGGAACTAGTTGTAGGTTCTGGAGTGGAGGTCAGTGGCGGTAGCCGTCGGGGGGCGAGCTGCTGATCGCTCACTTTGAAATCAGCGGGCTGGCGAACAGGCCAGAGCGTGAGAGTATTACGGAGTCGGCTCGTGCGTGTGGAGCTGACTGCGAGCGTGGTGACGAGTTCGTGGAAGGGCAAGGCGTGGTGCTGTGTATCGGTGAGCACAAGCCCTGAGACGAGCGCGTGGTGAGCGAGTCGGTGGTGGACGCACTACCGAAGGACTACAGTTGATCGGACGAGTAGTACGGTGGACTGGGCTTTAAGGCGGCGTGCGGTGTCTGGCGGTAGTGACTCTGGAAGGAGAATCTCAGGTCATTGCTGAGAGAAGGCCTCGTGCGTGGGATCTTAGGGGCGGTTCGTAGTGCGAATCAGAAGGACAGTAGTGGTCGTTGACGGGAAGTCTCCGGAAAGGAAGAACGGAGCATACAAGACGAGTGGGAACGAGTCAAAAGGCGCTAAGTTAGTGCTTTATTGAGTATTAATAAAATAGGACGAAAGTCCGGCTGCTTTGCGGTGGCCTGCGATTGTGTTAGTTTGACGGACGACAAGAGCGAACTGGGGCAAGACAACGCAGCGGGTATTGTGGCTTACGACCCGCCGGCAAGCAGGCGTTACGTAGACTTGTCACATGGTGGTCATACAGGGGCCTCAATCGGTCCAAGAGTCGAACGAGTCGAGACGTGCAAGTTTGCGGTCGCACTCAAGGTCACCAGCAATAGGAGAATCGAGGAAAGAGAAAGACGCGACCATGGTTACTACGAGGCTGTCTGCAGCCAAGAAGACGAATGCCATAGTGGAGCATGGACCAAAGAGATGCGGGGCAAGAAAGTCCAGCGAATCGGCTGTCAGGAGGAACGCCGACGAACTGGAAGAGTCCAAGGAAGCTACAGAGCTCGGCGACCACGCTCTCGCAGCAGTGAGCCAGCGGAGTGATCGTTTACGATCGACATCGAGTAGTATAGAGACGGAGACGCTTAGGGCCGTGAAGGTGACAAGGGATTCGCCAAGCGACGAGGAGGCGAAGGGTGGTGACGACGTGATGAGCGTGGCAGCCATTGCCAGTGCTCTTCAGCAGTTGACTACCGTGGTTAGTGGCCTCCAGCGTGGCAGTGCGGCCGTGCGCAAGACGTACGAGGTGGACGCAGACGACGAAGGGGAGTCGCGATCTGTGGCGAGTGTGGCCTCGGTGGCGAAGACACTGAAGCAGCTCGTCTCGGCGGTCGCAGACCTGACGGCGTCAAGCAGCAGAGGGGGTGACAGAGAGCGCGAGAAGAGAGACGAGCTGGCAGGAACGCGGGCGAGTTTGCAGCGATTGGGGCAGTTGGTAGAGACGCTCCAGCCGGTCAACGATGAACCAGGACGTGAAGAGAGGCGGGGGCGTGTGAACACTGGCCGACAATGGGCACGGCCAGGCAGCGCTCACAGCACAGCATCGCGAGGTGGAGAGGTTCGACGTGAGGGGCATCATCGAAGTAGCCGGAGTCGTCATGGTGGACGGCGTGGTGATCAGCGAGACGACCAGCGTGGACAACGAGATGGTGAACGTCGGTCAACGCAGCGGAGTGTGAGGCAGGCGAGTTCGCCGTCATCGGGGGAAACAGTTCAAGCGACTCTTCCAGCGGTGATGAACGCGGTAGAGCTGGCGGCCATTTCGACGCGGGCAGTAGTGACGGGGCCAGCAGTGAGTCGGATAGTTCGGACGGTGATTTCAACGGGTGGAGTCGTGGACACGGACGCCGAAGGCGAGATGACCAACGCGGGCGGCAAGGACACGATGAGCAACGAGAACGTCGGTGAGAGAGGCGACCACACAGTAAGAACGTGAAGGACCTGGAACTTTCTACCTTCACGCCGTCACCAAAAGTGAGCGTGAGCACGTGGATCGACCTCGTGGACTT
>NW_008649001.1:136103-137797 GCF_000247585.1 Phytophthora nicotianae INRA-310 | reverse complement strand
GCATTGAAAGGGACAGAAGAAAGTGGGAGAGGCAAGTGGTCAGACAAGGCTCTTTACTTTATTCTCGGGAACAAATTGATGGAGAATGCTTCAAAGTGGTGGGTAGACATGGATCGGCGTCTGATTGAGAAACGCAGGACGTGGACTTACCTGAAGAAGGCCCTGTTGAGACGATATGGAGAAAAGCTGGATAAGTCGGCGGCAGAGTGGCGTGTGAGCATGCGGAGGATGATGCCAGGCGAAACACATGCCGGCTTCGCAGGCGGACTTCGCGACGTGGTCGGTCGAAACAAAGTGAGTGAAAGGGTTCTGTTAGCTCAATTTTATCGGTGCCTCGACAAAACAACGAAGAAGCTCGTCAAGTAGGACCCAAAGCCCGGAACTCTTGAGGAGGCCGTTGACAAGGCCACGGAAATTGACGACCCCATGGACAACGTGGCCCAGGGGATGGTCAACATCGGGCAGTCGTGGGCAACCGCGCCCTGTCGATACGTCATACCCATGGACGGAACCACAGGTCAGACAAGCGTGATACCCGGTATCAGTGGCACTGGATTGGCGACACTAATGGCGGCTAGTGAGGATGGTTCGGCGGCGAATAGAAGCATACAGGCGGTGGCTCTATTCACCAATCCGCAGGGCGTTTACAACGCATATCGGGGACCTGGGATCCGCCACCAGGCCACATCTGGAATGGCAAATACTGGGACGAACCGAAGAAGAAGGAGAAGCAGCGGATGTCAGGCGCTTCCACGCATCACGGTAGTCAGAAAGGCAAGGCAACAGCCGCTCAAACGAAACGGCAGCGAGAGAGAGACGATTCGAGTGATGACGGGGCAGCGGGCAAGCCGAAACCGAGAAAGTTGAAGATGGCGGTGCGCCAGGCGCCCATGGAAGAGAAGCCGGGTGTTAGCAGGGTACCGGTGGCGGAACAGCGTGCTGCATACCTAGGAAGTTCGAATGGTGGCGGCCAGACAACGAACGGTAACAGCTGTTATCGGTGTGGTCGATGTAATAGGCAGAGGAGACGTAGCAACCCGAAGGTAAAATAGGAAAGTGTATTAAGGGCCGTTTTTAACGGGATTGCGATCCCAAAAAGTGTGCTTTGATTGGACAAAAATTCATGCGGAAAAGGGTTATTTTGAAGATTACACAATCGCGAAAATCCGAGGTAGAGATCGCGCGCTGCGAGGGATCGCGAGATCGCAAAGCCACTGGAGAATAAAACAATGGTAGGTCCAGGCTGGATGGTAAATTTGCAAGCCACTCAGGGCCACCGCCGGCTTCTCTTTGTCGCCCTGGTTGGGGCGGCTATTGTCGAAGCACCACAGCAGCGAGAAGCGTGCGTTTTCCGTCGTCGTTTGGACAGGAACGTTCACAAGCAGACACTGTTGCTGGAAGGCCAATTCAAAAGATGCTACCGCATGGAAGCTTCGTCTTTTGAGCTGTTGCTATCGTTGATTAGGCCCACACTAGCCCGTGACGAGATCAAGTCGACGAATCAAACAGGAGCCGACCCAATAGAGCCTGAGAACATGCTACAAATGACACTTTCTTGGCTAGCCGGAGGCAACTACATGACTATTCGTGGTTTGGCTGGCATGTCTCCCTCTGGAATCTATGGATGTATGCATGCTGTTATGGACGCCATATGCCACTGTCCTGAGCTGCGCATTCATTCTCCAACGGAGTCA
>NW_008649001.1:125198-136003 GCF_000247585.1 Phytophthora nicotianae INRA-310 | reverse complement strand
AGTGTATTAAGGGCCGTTTTTAACGGGATTGCGATCCCAAAAAGTGTGCTTTGATTGGACAAAAATTCATGCGGAAAAGGGTTATTTTGAAGATTACACAATCGCGAAAATCCGAGGTAGAGATCGCGCGCTGCGAGGGATCGCGAGATCGCAAAGCCACTGGAGAATAAAACAATGGTAGGTCCAGGCTGGATGGTAAATTTGCAAGCCACTCAGGGCCACCGCCGGCTTCTCTTTGTCGCCCTGGTTGGGGCGGCTATTGTCGAAGCACCACAGCAGCGAGAAGCGTGCGTTTTCCGTCGTCGTTTGGACAGGAACGTTCACAAGCAGACACTGTTGCTGGAAGGCCAATTCAAAAGATGCTACCGCATGGAAGCTTCGTCTTTTGAGCTGTTGCTATCGTTGATTAGGCCCACACTAGCCCGTGACGAGATCAAGTCGACGAATCAAACAGGAGCCGACCCAATAGAGCCTGAGAACATGCTACAAATGACACTTTCTTGGCTAGCCGGAGGCAACTACATGACTATTCGTGGTTTGGCTGGCATGTCTCCCTCTGGAATCTATGGATGTATGCATGCTGTTATGGACGCCATATGCCACTGTCCTGAGCTGCGCATTCATTCTCCAACGGAGTCACAAGAACGCATCCACGACCTTGCCGAGAGCTTTACAAACATCAGCAAAGATGGCGTTTTGACGGGTTGTGTCGGGTGCATTGACGGGTGGCTGTGTCATATTCGCGCCCCAAGCCCCAACGAGGTTCCAGATGTAGCTGCATTCTTCTCGGGCCATTATCAGAAGTTCGGAGTCAATGTTCAAGCCATTTGTGACGCGTTCTCCCGCTTCACAGGCTATTGCATGAATTCCCCGGGGAAGGTCGGTGATTCAATTGCGTACAAGAAGTGGCCGCTCAGCAAGGAGATCATGCAGCTTCCAGTTGGGTTTTATTTAGTTGGCGACAACGCGTACCCGTTGTCCGACTCGCTGCTCGTACCATTCAACAAGTTGGAGCTCAAAAGCCGAAAGCACTCCGACTTCAATTTCTATCTGAGCCAATTGCGCATTCGCATTGAAATGGCTTTCGGTCTGTTGGTCAACAAGTGGGGTATCTTCAAGCGCGCTTTGGTTGTGGATTTTGTGAACGTGAATAAGGTGATCAAGACGTGCATGAAGCTGCATAACTTTTGCATTGACGAGAGAATTAAAAATGAAGAGAGCGCAAAGAGACTTCAAGTTGTGTCGATGGAGTACCACAACTTGCCCGAGAGCGAGTATCAGCCGACAGACAATTCTGAATCTACTGTTGGCTTACGTAATGACGCTCAGGGGCCCATTCTTCGTGAAGTGGTTGTCGATCATATTCAGTGTTGTGGGCTCCAGCGGCCCAAACGTCGGCACAGCTAGCGTAACCCGTTGATGATGTCGGACTCCAGCTCGTTGATGTTTGATTCCAGCATCTTCTTCTTTTCCAAGCATTCAGCAAGTGCGTGGCCAACTTCTGCTGCATCAAGGCCTTGCTCAACGTACAGTCGCCTTTGTTCCAGCAGTTCTTGCGCCATGGACGCGTTACGTGCCAGCATTGCAGACAGCGTAGAAAGCTTTTGGGCGGTCCGTTGTTCTTGGATAAATAACTTTTGCTCTCGCCAAGTGTCTTCTTGAGCTTTGTCAACGTCCGAACCAACTAATGTGTCAATTTTGTCGAGTAGAGCGTTGAAAACAGCCGTCTGGTCCCGCTTTTGACGCTTGCGATTATGGGACGTTGGTTGTCTTTTGGTACCTTCTTGGGTGGAGTCGTCCTCGTCTTCGGGATACAAGTTGGCAGAGCAGAACTCACGTCCGGCTTGACGGTGCTCACACCACTTGTCCAAATAGTACACGTCGGCTCGACCATCGCAAAAGTCCCAAAAGTCAGCGCTGCCTTGTCCTGACACCTTTGAACCAGCTTCAGCTCTCGCAAAGTGGCTGCTAACCTCCTTCCACATCCTCTTCAACTTGGCTGCCGAATGTGCCATGTGCGAGGAGGTGTCGATGTCTTCAAAGACAGCGTCGCCCGAGATCAATGTGTCGTACTCAGTGGTATCTGAGGCAAATGCATGTGCCACATCAAACCAAAAGGTGGAGCCTCCATCATCGAGGACGTCACGCGGGAGCAAATTTCCGGACGTTAGGAACGAGTCGAAAAACCGATCAGAGAAGAGTACGTTAATGAGCCGAAACATGCAGCCGGCGCTGCGTCTCTCCTCTTCTTCACTAACCCCTTTGGATCGCTTGCGTTGACGAACAACCAGAGCTTGAACGGCTTCTTTGTTTGAGTCCCATGCTTTTAGTAGATCCACACGGTCTTGTTTGCGAGTGTTCTTCACAACATTAAGCTTTCGCGCCGTACACTCAAGCTTGAGTTGATCCAGAGTCCAGTCCTCGTAGCTGTCGGAGGTCGGTGGACGTATGGTGCGTTTGCGCGAGTCGAGCGGTGCGGCCACGGTCCACTTCGAGCTCGGTGCGGGAGCGGCCATGTTGCTTTTGCTTGTTGGCCGGCAACTGCAACTTCACACAATGGTACCACATGTTTGGTACAACCTCGCTACTGGATCGCAATCTCGTCAAGAAGGCCGGATTGCGATCTTCATTATTGACACCTATTCATCTTGCGATCTCTTGGATCGCAATCCACGTTAAGAACGGCCCTAAGGTTAGTTATCCTAGCAACAGACAATTAAATCCTACAAGTTGAAGTTAAATCTTATTAGCCAATCAGAATACAGAGCGGTATTCCTTCCACTAATCACCTTTCAGGAGTCGTGCTTGTAGCCAATCATCGTTTAGGCTGCGTGCCTCCTCGTGCGCAACTCGCTCGAGGCACGAGCCTTGACGTAAAATACGTCTCATTCTTAGCTGCTTCAACGAAGTCTAGTGAATGTAAACCGGTTTCAACGGGATTTCGGGTTGGCCTTTTTCACACAACCGGATTAAACCGAATTTGGACCGGGTCAAATCCGGTTAAACCGGTTAATGTATACAAGTTTCACCTCAAAACAAATTGTTGTATGATGCGTTTAGTAGTGGTATTTTTGCTAGAGAATTTTACCTCTCCCGATCGATATGCCCCGTATCAACTACTAGGGTTCTATTAGATATCAAAGGCTAATAACATGGCAAATGGTCTTTTCTTTACCGGTTTGAACTGAATTCTATCCGGTTTGATTCGGATAATTTTGGACCGGGTCTAACCGGTTCCTATTCGAATACAATTTGGTTTTAACCGAATTGACTTGACTCGCTACATCCTCCATCGAAAACCATCAAGACGATCACACCACTTGATCACGTTAGACCAGCGGTTGTCTCTGTGCATCCATGAGTACTGCAAGGGCCTGGAGAACATTCTGGAGCGCAACAAACAATTCACAAAAGCTTGATGGCTTCACCTGGACATCGCGCGACGAAAGTGTCAGCCTCGTTTTATCCGGATTCTCCTCAATCAGTTCGTCGACATTGGAATTTTTAGCTGTCTCCAAGGCATGGTAGATATTTCTCGTCTTCAAAAACTCTATTGCTGTTGGAAAAATCTTTTCAACGGACTTCGGGCTCAAGCGTACGATGACACCCCCGGGGCGAGTGAAGTCCAAGTACTCGTTCCTACCAGAGCTTGAACAGTTTTGAGTAATGGCTGGAAAAAGCAGACAGATTCAAGAGTGCGAGCATAAGCCGTAAACACCCCGATGTCAGCTGCAAGTTAAAAGTTCCAATAGGGCGGGTCTCTACTGTGTCCGAAGCGCTACGAAAGATAGCAACTAATTCCAACCAAAAGCCCGTCGCAGCATAGCCAAACAAATACGGCACTCCACCATACGACCATTCCAGTTTTTCAGAAACTTTTGACGAAGCAAGCTGATGTCAGCGCCGTCTACTGTCTCCTCACCACGGAGGACGCAGACACCATCAACAATAAACAAAAGTTGGTTCGCTCCGCCGGTGAGGAGCTCGAATTCCGATTGACGTGAGATTGTGGAAACATAAACTCGAGCAATATGCGAATAGTTGTATCCCAAAACTAGATGTAAACACTTGTGCTGACGGCCGTATTCACCCGCGGGCGCAAGAAAACATCGTTGAACACCCGATTCATGAATTTTCGCATGGAGAACGGTCTTTTTCGTCGAACAACGTATCGCGAAGGTCTGCCCCGAGCAATAATGACCATCCATCGATCATAAACTTCGGTAGTTCAATCTTCACAGGGAGAGCTCGTCCGACAAATTTTCGTAGTACTCCAATTGCGGGTAGTGAGGTGGCTGCAACTACGTCCCGATGAAAGATCGTCTGCCATGAGTTCGTGCCATCAAAATCGATCGTACTCCTAGCCGGAGGTACCACCACCAGCACGTAAACTTCGCTCTCATTCGCTTGGAAACTCACTCCAAAGATGTCGGTGCTATTAAGAAACAGCGTGACTTCTTCCATTCGCGCAAAGCCTTGCGGGTATCCATGGTCACCAAGCCTTACATCCACCACACCTGCCGTTTTCAGCCATTGCCGGCAGTTCACCCTCGCCAGAAAGAGTTCCAAGTCGTTAGCATCACAACGGATCTTGTTCCGATTCCCTTCCCAGACCGCTTCAAGTGCCCCACGGTCACCTTGCATTTGGTGGGTGGGTGACCGAACCGGTGTGACTTTGTATTTGCAATGTCGAACCGGTGGGGAATTTCGCTGAGAACACAAAGCATGTTTCGACGACAATCAATCTATTAATCTGAAACCTTTTCGTTTTTGCTTCATGTTGTGATGCTGTGAAGCAGCTTCGCCAGCAAAGCGAAAAGCAGGCGCAGGAGATGCCGACAAATAAGTCTCAGCCTTCGCGCGCCTTCGCTGCATTACGCTGCTCCAACTAGAACCTTTGAGTTTCTAAACAGGGTGACACTAGCGATGATGTCCATTTAGTCGGTGTTAATAGATCAATCGTATTTTAATCACAATTAAGGCTTCTTGTTTTTGAAGTCACTCTCACTCATTTCAACAACAAAGTCATTAATTTTAGTCAGCTTGTCAGGTTATAAAAATCTGTTCATAAACTTGCTAGGGCACTAATACTTTTTGCGTAATTCTGGATTAGTTTTATAAAACATTTAGTTAAATGTATGCTAAAGATTTAGAAAAAAATGTTCATTGGTCAAAATCGAGATAACGCAACATTTGCTTCTTGAATGACAGGTTAGCTAGCAGCAATGAAATGACAATCAAAGGAGCTCATTTACTGCATCCTCTACAAGAACGCCGTGTCCACCCACCACTCAGACTCATAGCCTTCGCCCATGAGAGCCGTAATAGGCACAGATGCATTAAGTTGACCGCTGAAAGAAACACGTTTGTCGGTAGCAGCGCCTGGGCCGCTGTTGTTGAATTCTTTGAACGTAACATTGGCCGTGCTGGTGACACTGTCCCACGTGGCCCAACCTGCCGGGTTGACGACATCACTGAGCTCACTGTTCTGCCAAACGACACGAGCGTAGGGATACCACGGGCGGCCAAGATAGGTCGATCCGTTTCCACTTTTTCCGAAGATGCGTGCACGATTGAAGACGTACTCGGACAGGTTGGAGCTGTTTTGGTTTCCGTTGGCGGTGATCCACCCCTTTCCGATCGTCTCAAAATCGCACGACTCGAACCACGCTTTCGCTCGCATGCCGAAGATGAAATCTACAGCACCGCTGATGTACGACCGTGCGTAGAGCTCACGACCCTTGTGGGCACACAAGGTGTCCTGGTAACCAGTGAAGTTGCAACCGTAGAAGCCGTAATTGGGTGCATCAACGTACACCGCCACTGCCTGACCAAGATTATCGATCTTACCAGTTGGGTTAGCGACGTTAACATTGTACATCTTGACACCACTGCTCGACTTGAGGCGTAGGGTGCTAACGAGGTCGTTGCGGCTGTTCTTGATCTCGGGTGCAAGGTCTTTCTGCGCCATGGTGTGGGTAATCGTTACCTTGTTCTCCGTGTAGGACGTAGTATCACACGTGTAGCCCTGCACCACCAGTGGACCAGCGAGCCGCGGAATCACCACTTGCTCCTGGTAGACGCCTGGGAAGATGAAGATAGTGTGCTCTTCGGTCGTGTTGGGTAGATACAGCATGCCTTCTGCCATGGTCTGGTAGCTGTCATTGTACGCGCCCGTGATATCGACGACGATAGCTCCCGGCGGGGGGACAGTTCGTGCGTACGGTCCACTGCACGCTGTGCTGACTTGAGCCCCAACAATCGATACAAGCGCGGCAAGCGTCACGAGTGGCAGAGCGAAGGTGTGCATTGTCCGTGAGGCAGAATGCAAAATGAACTGACGGCAGCAACCTCTTGCACGCTTGCCAATCTAATGCACAACGAGCAGATCTTGGCTCAGCTTGTCGCGTCGTATATTTCATTTGTTCGTCAACAAATAGTTCCACGGGTTCTTGAAGAAACAGCCCGTGGTGGCTACGAACTTCGCATGTACATAGCGTTATCACATTACGTACGGATCATGTTGCAAAGTAATCACGACTTGAAAAGTACATTCTGACATGCTTCCGCATATACTTCTATTGAATTTAGGACATTGACGACAGACCCTCGCTGCAATAGCCTCTGCTGCTATGACGGCTTCATTAGCAATATATTCACAGTTCCTTTATTTTTCCCCTAATGATATACTGCGTGTGAAGTGAGCTCTCAAGTAGCGCTACACGAACACACGACCAGCGTGAGAAAATGGGTTTCGCATCGCAAGATATACCAGCGCACACGTCATATGCTGCACATACGACGTGTGTTCAATTATGTAGCGCAGATGCGCAGGGCAGCGAAGAGACATACCAGATACAACCACGTACTAGTACATGTGTTAAACCGGTTGGTCGGCTGTCAACTAAAATTTCAAAAAACAATTTTACATTGAAATAACTACTTTTGAAAAAAAAAAAACAATTGGATCCAACACGAATAATGTCCATCCACCGTGGTCCAATTCTCTCAATCCACATTCTTGGGACCCATACCTTGGTCAAATTCTTTCAAATGCCCTCCCTTCGTTTTTTTTTTCTTTTTCTTTCTACTTCTCAGCTTTGGATTACTGTATAATGGTGCCGACACGTTATGATAAGCAGCGCGCTGCATCAGCCAATCTAGGGAACACCAAGAAGCAGAAGATTTCCAATGCACCCGGTAATCTACTTTATATGGTATTGGATTTTGGGTCGTCTATTGTGTGGAATTATTTGGGCGTTGAAGGTGTTTCCAACCTGCTTAAAGTGTGCTCATATCGGATCTCGGGCGATTTCGCTCATATCATGGCGTTAAATGCCATAGGCAAGTTTTGCACCGAGAACAAGGTTCATTTGGGGCTGGGATGTGGCTGCGACTGGATGCGAAGTCTCGATTTTGTTCCTCGAACGGATGACACATGTGTTCAAAGCGTCCCTTTCAGTGTGGACATGAATTTGACAATTCTTCGAATTCCAGGCGGTGCTCAAGCTTTGCTGAACGCTCTGGTTATCGCGCTGAAACTGAAGAAGTTAATCCCTACATATCCTCTTCGTGGAGCTGCCAGATTTGTGCCTGTGATTTGTCCCTTAATAACAAAAGAAAACAAGCTGTGCCCATGCAGTCAGAGGGACTTGACCCGAGCGATGAATGGAATTTGTCAAACGGCTGGTACGCACTACTTTCATGACTACAAAAGAGGCAGGGGTCGCACAATACCGGATTACCTTGCTCAGCACTGGAACGGAATGGAAGGCACTTCCTGCCAGTACTGCAATAATCTGACGGAGCCCCAGAGGAACTTCATGGCACACTGTACCGACGTTTACCGTCCTATTAAAGCTGGCCTCAAGGCCAATCTACAATTTGTGCGTTTTGTTCCACGACGCCGTGGCTTGTACGGTTTACCAAGCGAGTTAAGACTTGGCGGGATGTACGATCCATACGAAGGACTGGCAGCAGGAATTACAGCTGATGGAATTCTCTGTGGATTCTACCAAAAGGACGGGTTCAAGGGCCACTACTATTAGTAGTAAGTGCGGAGCATATCAACACATGTTTGGTCCATATTGGTTACGGATCACTGTGTTGCCGACTACCTGCGCACGTTTGAAAACACGAGATACAATGATTGATGTGAAATGGAAATTTCCATTTTGTGGTGATCTCTCCAATTTAGGCAGTGAGTTACAGTACTTGCCATTTGGCTAACTTGAACAAGTAACCAATATGCTGCTCCAGACTGGGAGCCAAATGAAATCCTTAGTAAGGGTTTAAAGGTCCTTATGAAAGGCCTTCTAAGGATTAGCACTACATAGACCAACTCAGCGCCAGCTTGAAAACACAACAACGTTGCTCCCTTCTCCGTTATGATAATGTTGCTCGGTTTATAGGACTGGGTAGCCTATTCATTAATGTATTCAATCATACCCATGCACCCGCCCAACGTTTTCTGGAAGCTACGTGCCACAAATTGGGTGTTTATGAGCCCAGTCTGGAGCAGTTCTTTATCAAAATTGCAGCAACACGTTCTTTTTTTATTGTTTTAGAGAAGAAGTGTGATGAGTTCGATGGCGAACTTTGATGCTGCATGTTTTGTCACGGGATTCTGGCTTTGTCTCGCTGAGGATTGCCCAGGTAGATTTATCCTTGAGTAGCATTCGCTGCCAATCCAGTCGTGAAAAACTCGGTGAACTTGTCGAAAGGAATCAGATCGACACGATCATAGAGGTCAACGTGACCAGCTCCAGCCACCCGGTATAGCTCCTTGGGCTCAGCCGCACCGGCGTAGGCATCCTCGCTGAATTCGCGAGAGTGTGCTTGGTCACCGGTGACAAACAGAAGCGGACGCGGTGAGATGGTGTCGATGTCGTTGAACGGGTAGAAGTTCAAGAACTTCGCAGTGCTTGAGAGCGTCGGGTGGGTGGTAACGTTGGTCGAAGAGCCCGGCGGCGTGTACTCACCTCGCACCGTACGGTAGAAGTCGTAGAACTCACGCTGGATTTCGGGTGTGTCGGGAGTAAGTTCGTGCACCGTGCCGCTCGTGTACTGCACCTCGCCACCGGCAGTTTCGATAGAGCGCTGTTGGGACATCTGGTCAATGATCTCCTTGCGTTGCTCGACAGTCTGAGAGTGCCTCAAACCGTTGCGGTTTACGGCGCCCATGTCATACATCGAAGACGTGGCAACGGCCTTGATGCGCGAATCGATCTTGGCGGCGCTGATCGCGAAGGATCCACTGCCACAAATACCCAGGGCGCCAATGCGTTCACTATCGATGAAACTCTGCAGAGTGAGGTAGTCGACCGCAGCACTGAAAGACTCGGCGTACAAGTCTGGCGACACCGCGTTACGCGGCTCTCCGTCACTACCTCCCCAGAAGGAGAGATCGATAGAGACGGTGACGAAGCCCTGCTCGGCCATCTTGGTGGCATAGAGGTTCGCACTCTGCTCCTTCACAGCACCCATGGGGTGGCCGACGATGATCGCCGGAGCGCTCCCATTCGTATCGAGGTTCTTGGGAGTGAAGAGATTGCCAGCGACATTCATCTTGAACTGGTTCGGGAACGTAATGGGCTGGATGGTGACGTTATTGCTGCGGTAAAAGTTGTCGGCGTTAAACGACATGTTCTGGGCAGAAGCTGGCATCGTGTGAGCGATTGTCATCGCGCCGACTGCGGCGGCCATGCGAGTTCCCACCATCGTAAATTGCAGTAGAGTTGAAGGCTTGAGTGTTTTAGTGCAAAAAGCAATGTGATTCATGTCTGCTTAGTTTGAAGGCTTGGATAGATATTCCACAGGTGGAGATTCGCCACCTTCATAAACACTGGTTTGATTTAGAGAATGAATACAACTATTAAAAACTACCAAGACGTAAGGTAAAAAAACCTCATCATAATCACAGTCTTCATAAACAAACAACTTCATAAACGACATGTCCGCCAATAAAGCGATAGCTGGTAAGTCTTGACTCACAGTCAACATGGTGAGGTGGAGAAACGTGTCCACTTTTGTCACATGAGAACTGGTGTCCAACGTTTGAAAACTGACTTCATCAACATTGGGGTTGATTTAGCCCTTTAAATAAACGTTAGATCGTTGACAATAATCGAATACATGGTCTATTATGATTGTCATTACTGAAAAATAGTAGCTTAGCGCTTAGCATAGGTGAAGAACAAGTCAAGAGTTCGGTATAACGGAAACTTTCTGGAAGTATGTTTGTTGTAGATACTTGAGCGAGATTAATAATTTGATAGGAACGTAAAACTACGTAGTAAATTGCACTTTTGTGCTCAGTATAGTAACATTAAAAATATCTCACTAATGCCGTGCTGCGCCCGGGAAGCTCTGGATATTTGGATACTTAATATTTAATATTATAATATTATACTAATGAAGTATATACCGTAACAACACCAAAAATAAAACTCGTTCAAAGTATTTATTTTTAAGGAAACAAACTTTTTTTTTTTCTAAAATGCACATTCAAAAAAGTGTTTCTTTTACGTTTTGAAATTCTAAAATACTTTTTTCAAAACGTCTTCATTTCAAAAACTGTTTTTTTAATGGAAAATACCAAATCTTCATTTCTTTGAAAAAGTTCATTTCTTTGAAAAAATTAAATTTCGGCGATAACAAAACCCTGAAAATCTTGGTTCGTTTTAGTTTAATGCCACGGCGTAGCAGGCCAGAGATATGGAGAAAGGAAGGAGTCGGATGTAACGTGAGACGGATAGTGTGGAGGATATAATGATGTATATAGGGGACCAACAGTGAAAGCGCGC
>NW_008649001.1:101675-124957 GCF_000247585.1 Phytophthora nicotianae INRA-310 | reverse complement strand
ATGTTTGCCGTCTCTAAATCAGTTTCAAACGTATCCCAGTGTTAATTTCGTATTGAGTACATGTGCTGCATCGAGATGCATGTATATCTGAAGCTGGACGCATGACATTTGTCTGGTTGTATTTACTAACTGCTCCGTCGTTCAAGTGGCTTCATTTCTTAAGTTGAAGCCATAAGGTAGCTTGAATGTGACTGGATCACATTCGTACAAGGTTGCGTGAATGTTGTTCTATGCCGACTGGGTCAACATTCACCCTTTGGGGCATACAAAAAAACAGTTTATTAGTTTCTGCGTCATTTTTGCATATATATATTCGCTCTTAGGTTTCAAATAATTGCAGATATATCCATAAAAATGTTATTTGACAGGATCACCCCTAAGACTCTGGACTCTGGATATAAATATCCAGAGAGTTATGCTTTTCCCAGTTCCATAGTCCTTTAACTCAGCATTCAGGGTTTGGCGGAAGGATGCATTACTTGGTGCAACAACTTATACTTGGATTGCACCGTTTTATTGAAAGCGTCGTTAATTTTTTTTTACAAAAATGCAAAACGCAACTGATAATTGATAATTTAGATAAGTTATCAGTTGCGTTTTCGTACGGTTCTTTTGTTTTGTTGGAAAGCCATTTTTTCCTACATTTAGAGTGCTTTAAAAAAAAACGAGGCCCCTAGAAGTGTGCGAATCACACTACGATGCACTTCCATGTATCCGCTTAGTTTTTAAACGGCCAGGCCTTGTCGAGCTTGCTGACAAAGTTCCCGTCCTTCATCGGCACATTTGCTTTGCCAAAGCCAGTGTTTTGCAATGCCAACCGAGCTGCGTCGGTCAACTGCTCCCACATAATGAGATCCTGGTAGTCACCAGCCTCGCCCGTGCTTTCCAGAGCGTGGTTGATCGGCCATTTGCTCAAGTACTTGACCTTGACGCTGTTGCCATCAACCTTATTGGCATCAGGAGGGACTTGAGCAGAATACCCACTGTGTGCTGACGGGGTGACTGCTAGGATCTTCGGCTCGGCGATCTCGGGATTGTCAATCCACACGATCACGTGTTCCCAGTCGTGACGGTGACCCAGACCAGTGGATGGAGAGTCCTTCGGAAAATACCAACTGTACATGATAGCCCAGACTCCATTGTGCCAAGTTGAGCGGCCGTAAACCTGAGACCCCCATCCAGATCCCTTGCAACCGGCGCTAGGGGCACCAGTCGTCTTGAGACCCCCACTAGTCTGACCCCCTACGTTCACTGCAGGGTACGCGTGACAACCATTGGTGATGTGAAGCTGCGGTTTAAACTTGATGGCAGCTTTTTCAGCGATCGTGACAGGCTCCGGTTGCTTAAAAGGCACCACTTCATCGTGACCAATCTTCTTTTCTACCCACGGTGTCGGCGCTGGTGTCGGTGCTCCGGGTGCTGGTGTGACCACTGCAATGCTCGTCCAAATCGCACCCAGCAGATCGATCTCGTCACCGTCTCGACCGAAGAATCCTCCAAGCTGGAAACCCTCTGGGGCAGTCACCGTGGCTTTACTGTCGGTCTTGGATCCCCCTTCAAGGAAGTTACCCGCGTTCGTACCAAAGCGCAAGTAGAAGATGCGAGTGTGACCATTTCGCTTTCCCCAATGAGCCTCCATCGACGTAATGTATTCACCTGGACCAAGTGTGAGAGTCTTCGGGTCACCGCCACCTCCACCGTGGTTGAATATTGTCGCCACAGGCGCTGTAATCTCCAACGCGACGCCATCGATGCGCTTACCTGCTCGGATCGTAATGGACACAACGGTTTGCCCTGAAGTTGCTACCGCTTCGTCCGAAAACTCCGTTCCGTGTGGGCCACCGAAGCTTTCGCTTAGCTGAACGGAATCCTCGACGGAGATAGAAGGTTCAGGGGTTTTCGTTGCTGCGGTGGAATCCTGCGATCCGGACGTAGAGTTAAACAGGTCGCTCTGGTTTATGTTGCCGCTACCCGATGCCGTAGAGCCACTACCATCATCGGAAGATGAAGTTGTAGATGACGAAGTAGTCGACGATGCAGCAGAGGCTTCCGATGCACTGCCGCTCTCCGCTGAGGCCGCATTGGACTCGAAGTCGCTACCGTCTGAGGACACGTTGGTGCTAGTAGCAGCACTTGCTTCCAGCGATTCCGAGGAGTCGATCAAGCTTTCCTGGGTGATATCGCCACTATCTGAAGACACAGAGGAAGTATCTGACGCCGATGAAGATACACTTGGTGCTTCCGACGAGCTACCGCTCTCCTCGGTGGTCGCAGACGCATCCGACGCCGAAGTTGAAGCGGAATCGCCGACGATAGCATCATCCCACGAACCGCTGGTGCTTGCACTCGCGGAGGCCGAGGTAGAGTCGAACAGGTCGATTTGGCCGGATACAGAGCCACTGGCATCTTCAGAAGTCGATGCTGATAACGATACTAGTTGTTGTTGCTGCTGCTGCTGCTCTTCCCTCTGTATTTCGTCCAAAGATGCAGATTCCTCCGCCTGAAGCTCCTGGGCTTGAGTCGTGACGATGCAAGCAACGACGATACCGACAAGTACGCTGACTTTCATTAGCAAAACACAGAGAGTCCTTGAGCTTGAGTACCAACGCGGTGATTGAAAAGTGATCAGCTACGTTGACACGAAGAGCTTAGCACGGTGTTCTAGGGGCTTTCGCCAACTGGCTTTCGAGAAACGAAGAAGGTGGAAATCAACACGGTACTGTGGTCATTTTCGCACGTTTTGCTCTCCTTGAGCTCTTCTCGGATGGGAACAGTTGCTCCATCAACCTCTTGGTCCAAGAATCTCGACAGTAAGCACGATTGTTGGCAACAATTTGTTGTCCCGACAGTACATGCTTTCCTTACTGACGTTCATGTATGTACATTAACTAACATACTAGTAGTTGAATAGACTTCCTTTCTTCTCTTCTCGACATTTATGTACATGTATTCGCCAACAAAATTCCGGTATGATTGGAAAAAGCGGTCAACACATCGTCTAATGACGATATGTCGTAATCTGAGCCGGTAGCTTTGCTTACGCCAATACATGTAAAGTGATACAGTACATACATGAATTATACATGCACGGCATTGGAAAGTCTTGCATCTCACGTACAGCTGTGGTGACCAAATTTGCTACGACCACCATAGTGAGTGTCGTTCCTGACACAAACAATACGAAATGTACCATCAAATAGCATTGCAGCAATGATTGCTGAGCCAGCAATGCTGGGCGGGCAGCAAAAACTCGACCGCACCAAGTGATGGTTCGATCATGGTCTTGAAATCCTTTCATTAGTAGGAGTGTTATTTCATGTAGATCGACAATCATGCGCTAGTACACTGAAGTGTATCATCTACATCTTATTACGACTTATGAAAATGCAAAAACGTCCTCGCTGTGGCGGGCAGACCTCGGAGAAGAGCGTACGAGGTGCGAGGCGAGGTCTACATAGTGTGTGGCTATTCTATCTATTACCTAGCACTTGACGTAGTCTAGGTCGTGAGGTACTGGTCCAAGGACTCGCCCGAGATGTCCTCGATCTGCTTGATCACACGGTGGCACGTCTTCTCCACCTCATCGTTCGTGTCCTCCATGAGCTCAGCCAGGAACGGGATACTCTCAGGCAGCATGGCCAGGAACTCGTCTCCAATCACCTGATAGCACTTCTCCACTGTCACCAGCGCCGCGAGACGCACCAACGCGTTGTCTCCACGCGACTTCATCAGCACCGAGTAGTGTAGCGGCTTCCACAGCAAGTCACTCTTAGCAGCCCACGCCAAGTTCGCCAGACACGGCGCCACAGTCTCCAACACGAACTCGCGCATCGACGCATCGTACTGCAGCACGTCCAGCACGTCCACCAGCGGTGTCAGCACAACGTCGAACCGGTCCTTCTCCATAAATCCGTCGTTATCGTGCACGAAGCAGCCGTCCAGAGCGCGCACCACGGTGGTCAACAGCTGGGTATTCCTCTCGCGCTCGATCTTTACATCAACTGTAGACGAAACACCCAGTTTCGCCTTCTTGGCAGGCGGTTCGTCCTCGTTAGCAAAGAAGTCGTCGTCGTCGCTGTCGCTGTCTTCCGAAGACCGCGGCGGCTTCTGCATCAGCACCTTGCGACTCTCACGAAGTGCAGATGTCAGGAACTCCAGAACGTGGGCGTAGTACGGCACGAAGATGCCACGCAGACGCTCCGAAAGCTTAACAATCAACTTGGAGAACGAAATCCGACGCGAGATGTCGCCACTCTTTCCAGAAGATCCAACACGCGTCTGCGCCCACTCCGCCAGTTTCAAAAACAGCGGCTTAAGCTGCTTCTCGCTCAGTTTCAAGATAAACTGCACGAGGCATTCCAGCACTTCTTCCTCCACTTCCTCCAGGTCTTGCAACTTGGACGCATGCACACGACGAGCGTCCAAAGCCGTAACGAAGAAGCGAGCAAACGAAGGCAGATGCTTGCGAATAGCCGACGATTCAAGATCATTCACGACAGTTCCCACAACCGAGAACAACCGCGTCACACTCGTGTCGCTCTTGAGCGTCAACACGTGCTCGTACGCTCCGAACAAAGTGGGGAGCAGCTGACGCAGTTCGACGTGGTTGCACAGATTCAAGAAGCAGCAGTCCACGGACATCAGCACTTCAGCGTTACCAGGTGCAGAAGAGAGCAGGGATGGAGTCAACAGAGCACGAATGACAGCAGGCAGATACGGTCCCAGGAACTGTGGAATCTTGTCCGTGAACACCTCCAACGCCGCCAGCAGACACTGCAACACCGCCTTGGTGCCACTAACACCATTGGTCGACGAACAGTACTCAAATCCGCTCAGTAGTTTTGGGAAAAACTTGGGTAGAAGAGGGAACACGACGGGGCCAACGGCACGACAGATCGAAGACAGACACACGAACGCACAGCCGAACAAGTGCAGCGTCATGGGAGACGAGTTCACCACGTCTTGGTCCACGTACTTGACGATAGTCGGGAGGATCTGCTGGAACCGCTTGGTGTGGTTCGTTGCGAAGTTGCGGGCCAAGATGTCGACACTGAGCAGTGCAGTCTGAATGTTCACACTGTTTTCTGAGCCTTCAGGGTTCTGAAGAATAGCATCGAGCTCGTCCAGCATGTCAATGAACAGCAAAGCTTCGCCAGAGGAGAGAGAATCGCGCTCGTCTTGCAGACGTTCGTTGAAAAGCTGCATCGCCTTCTTGCGCACCAGACTGTTGTCGTGGTGCAGTAGTTCGCTGATAACAGCGACGAATCCAGGCGTAGACAGAAGCTGCTGCAGAGCGCCTAGGATCTCCATGGAATCCGAAGCAAGCAACGACCAGAAGCCGCTTTCGTCGTCATGCAGAGACTGTTCCCGGGCAACGCGACGGAAGTACAGCAAGTCCAGTTGAGCCAGCATCAGGTAGTTCTGCTGCAAGTCATCGCCCTCTTCATCGTCCATCTCATCCCGTTCGCTCTCATAGCTCAAGATCTTGTGATGTAACTCACGAGCACGTAGGTGAGCAGCAATAAACTTGACAAGAATCGAGTTCAGCTGACGAGAAAGCGCGTTCGACTTTACCAATCGCTCATCCAGCACGAAGCGCTCGTATTCCACATCGTCTTCGTCTTCGTCCATTTCGTCCGTGTCGGTATCGGCCTCTTCTACCACGTGGGGAAGCAAGTCACGCGCCATACGCAGAACCATCACCAGCGACGACACTTGCTCGGCACAATCAAAGGTAAAGCACAGGCTGTGAGCGAACTGGATGCGTTCGCGCTGTACGTCCATATCCTCCTCGATCGCAGCTTGTTGCAGCAGCGCCACAACACAGTACGGCAGAAGATCACTTCCAAGTGATCCTACCACGACTTCGAACAGAGCCTCACGCTTGCTCTTGGGGATTTGGTTGAACGCGTCCACGAAGAGCCCAATAAACCGCTGAGGTGTGATCAACGCGTCCGAATTCTGCTTCTTGGTCGCAACAATGTGTGGAACCACCGCCTTGATGATCGTCTCCAGAACATGGAAAGAATACTCGTCCTCGTGATGAATCGAACCAGCACTCACAAAGCTCAGGATCTTGTCCAGCGACGTCAGCACACTAGCCGGGTGCAAGTTCACCAGAGAACTAATGAAAAGCAGGGCCTCATTGCGCGTCTGAGGAGATGAAGTACGGCCTAGACACGTCAGCGTGTGCTGAACCAGAAGTTCAGGCTTCACCGTCACCGTGTGCTTCGTACCCTTAACCGAACGTTCGTTTGCTTGCTTCGAGGACGCGGAGCTGACTTCACACACACGACGCAGGCAGCTGAAAAGCACCTGTAAGATGTACTCGGACACAACACTTTCATGCTTCGGGTCGCAGAACAAAGCCAGCACGTCGCACAGAGTCGTAAGCAGCTTGCTGATATCAGCGTCGGTTTCCTCACAGCTCGAAGCGCTGTCGACCTTAATAGCTAGCACTTCAAGAATGCAGCTCAGTTCAGAGAACTCCACCTTGGAACCAAGTTGCTCCTCCAGCAACCGCACGAAGATGTTGTAGCTGATAGGCAACGTGTTCAGACACGGGATCAGCTTTGAAGCCAGAGCTTCCTCCGCTACCATCAGTAAGCGAAGAAGCTTGTCCACGAGAACGTGACGAGATACATCATCCAGAGCGTTGTAAAACTCAGCCGAAAGGTTAGCCGCAACGAAGAGCTGCAGCTTCTGCAAGTGTGAAGCAGCCTCCTTTTCAAAACGCAATACAGCAATCAAGACGTCCAGGAATTCCTTAGAAACAGCACGCTTCCCTTGCTTCGTCGTTGTAACAGCAACGTCCGCGTCCAAGTAATGTGCAAGGAAGCCCATCAGCAACTTGACAGTAGCGTCATCCACACCGGACGCCGAGCAGCCAGCGAGAGCCTGTTGGAAAAAGTCCACAGATTGCAGCCAGAACGACATTTCCTTGACAGGTGCCAGCAACTCGAGAAGTTTCACTGCAATGCACATTTCATCGCTACTCGCAGAAGATACAAAGTCCATCAGCAGTTGGTGGAAAGCCGAGCTACCTCCCTGAGCGCTATACGTGCCACAAAGCGCCACCACCGAGTTGGCATCCATCAGCATATCCTGCTTGGCCTTAAGGAAGAAAGTCGAAGCCTTCTGGAGTGTCTTCAGGTCCGCGGACTTTGACGAGCGCACAGCGTCACCACTCGATACAACCCATCGGTCCAAGCAAGCGACAGCAGATTGACGTACAACCTTGCTAAGGTCCGAGAGTGATACAATAACAACCGGAACCACGTGGACAAGCTGCTGCAGTTCCTCATCGGATTCGGTGTACGAGAAGCCTTCAAGCACCGCAGAGATAATATCCAACGAGCGCGTCTTCGTCAGGACCTTCAGAACGTCACTAGCAGGAGCGGGCTTCGTGACAATGCGAGCCATCGTCGGCAACAGCTGCGTCTCCAGGTCTGCGTGGAACAACTCCAACAGACACTCTTGAATGCGAATAAATACGGGGGTCGGAGACTGCAGCAACGTAGCGACGCATCCATCGAACTCATCACGAGAAACAGCGAAAACGTCGTACGCGACCTCGGCCAGTTTGGACGCAACGTGCACTGCGCGTGTGACTTGGTCCTCAGACACATCGTCCTCGCACAACGAAACGAATTCCTTCTTGAGAATAAACCGGAAGGATTGATCCAACGATAGCTGTTGTTCCTTTGCCTTTTTTGACTTCGACTTCTTCGACGCCAGTTGAATCCGAGCAGCAGAAAGAACCTCCACTAAGAAGCCCGTAAGCGGAGTGTCGTTGAAGTCCGACTTCTGAGACCAGCGCAAGCAGAACGGCAGGAGACCTGGGACGTCGGTTGCAAGAGCATGGGCGAAATTTTCAACCATCTCAGCGACTGTGTTCACCGACACTTTACCAGCGCTTGCACCGAAAGGATGGTCAAGCAAAGAGATCCAAGACCACACAGTATTCACCGAAACGACAGTCTTCTTCTTGTCCACGAGAGAAACAAACAACGTCAGCAAATTCTCATCAGTATCCGACGACGCCGCCACCTTGCGGAAGTTCTTAAGCGCGAAATCAGCAATGGTCTCAACCACAGAAGCGTCAGAGCGCGACGTCCACTTACGGACTGCCTGTACAATCGCAGCAAGCACTTTCTTCTTGGAGCTCAAGCTGAGCATAAGATCACCGAGAGAACTGGAAACCATGAAGCTCGCTATGCGTTTGCTGTCGTCCAGCAGCCGACGGATAAGTATGTCTCCGCTCGTAAGCACCTGGTCCTTATCCGTAGCATTCGCGTCGTTCATCTTTGCCAGCGAAACCAACGCCTGGTATCGGATATGCTCAGTCGGGTGGTCCAGCGCGAGGGCAAGAGACGTGTTCGCGTCCGTGTTGGAAGGCACAAAATGTGCCGAGTTGGCAACGTTCTCGAACGTCTTGGTAAGGAATTTGTTCAGTTTCTTGTCGCCCTTCGACTTCTTCGTTTGCTTCGACAGCATGGAGCTAACAACCGCATCCACTTTCGTTGCATTCTTCTTGCTCAGCGCAACGAGACCCTGTGAAATCGCCTGTACACGTTCGTTGTCCATCGCAAAACTCTCCTCCTTAGCCTGTTCCACCATCGTTTCAACCAGCTCATCCGTGAATCCGTCGACCACCGAAACGCTCTCAACCAACGTCGTCAATAGACGAAAGTAGTCATCGTCTGTGGATTTCATATGCTGCGTCAAAAAGACCGTGAGAAGCTGCACAAACTTGGCTGATTCGTAGTTGGAAGTGGCGTCACGCAGGAAATCCGCAGCGTTTTCCATCTGCACAAGGTGTTTGCCGGCACTGCTGGACAAGCGGAACGACGGCTGCGTCTGGGCTAAAAAGATCACACACAGCAGAGCGTTCAGCTGTGCGCCGGCCTGTGCATATTTGACGAGATTCTTCACCAGAGCGTCCACCACTTTGCCCGTCAACGTAGCCTTGGACGCCAATTTAGTCACGATCATGTACGCTGACGACTGTAGTTCCGGGAAACTCGTGGTTTTCAGCGCTGTTAGCAGCTGCGGGATCAACCAGCGCAGCATCTGCTCGCTCACTTTGCCCTGTTCAAGAATCTGCAGCACTACGAGTGTGTAGAGCGACGTAAGCTTGGGATTGCTAGCTCCGATTCTAGTCGCCGCCTTGAAGATAAATTCGATGACGGAGGACTCGTCAATGGCACGTTGTACGAGCGCAGCACGCAGCAGCGGTGTGCCCTGGGTCTTGACTCCTAGCATGAACTCCCAGCGGGTGTTGTGGATGTGAAGAATGCGCACCATGCGAACGAACCACGAGGACTCATGGTAGGCAACGATCATGCCCATAACAGCGTCCACATTATAGCGATGCACTTCGTAGCGACGCACAAGGAATTCGAGTACTTTATGCGCTGCGCCTAGTAGAAAGTACGCACTGAGCGCGTCCAGCACCTTGTCAAGCGCGGCGTTGAGCTCCGTCTCGTCCTGTTTGGAGCTCTGCGCGCGGTGGAAGTGGATACGCTGGCGACTGAAGAGTTTGGCTACCTGTGCGTCCGCGTCCAGCTCCTCGAAGCGCGCATCGAGCTGCTTGAGCTCCAGCAGCCCATTCCACGCCAAATTGTACACCGTCTCGTCGTCCAGACGCGCCGCCTCACGCTGGTCGTACAGGAATGTGTCGGTACGGCGCTTGCTGCCGGCGCCAGCCTCGCGAAGCCGCTGCAGCTGACTCGCGAGCGCGCTGGCCATGTCGATCAAGAGTGATTGTCGAGTCAACCCAGAGCCAACCGTCGGCCGTTTTGATACTGGAGTTGAAGTGACTTGGTCTCGCTATGCCTCTGGCCGAATGACTGGCGCCAACGCTTGAACCCAAAATAAGTCGCGAATAAGTACGAACCCCAATTTTATGCCAATTGGGTTGATTGGATGAAGTATTTTGGGCTCCAACCTTAGGTTGAAGTTGGGGTTTGACGTCCTCATTCACAGTTTGGACGCCAGACCGACGACATGAAGGTGCCGAGGCCTCGTGGGCGGCGTGTGCTGGCGGCGGTGAGCAAGAGGCTCTCGACGAGAGCGATGGGATCGGCCACGCCTGCTACTGCGAGTGCTTCGGGGTACCCGAGCTTCGTGAAGATCGTGGAGGTGGGACCACGTGACGGACTGCAGAACGAGAAGACCAATGTTTCGACAGACGACAAGGTCAAGTTCATCAATTTGCTGTCCGAGACGGGTCTGTCCGCGATCGAGGCGACGTCCTTCGTGTCTCCCAAGTGGATCCCGCAGGTGAGAGGCTTGGCTGGTTCGTTGGTACTGGGAAGTAGTGACAAGAGTGAATGTCTGCAGATGGCCGACAATGCGTACGTGTTGAAGGGAATTTCGAGGAAGGAGGGCGTGTCGTACCCGGTTCTCACGCCGAATATCAAGGTACGCTGTTGTTTTATACTTCTGTGCTGTAGGTTTGCTGTATTGACGGTTTCGTGATGTTCTGCAGGGTTTTGACAGTGCTGTAGCGGCCGGGGCGAAGGAGGTGGCCATCTTCGGCGCCGCGTCTGAGGCGTTCAGTCAGAAGAACATTAATTGCTCGATTGAAGAAAGCTTGGAGCGCTTCCGTCCGGTGTGTGAGAAGGCGAATACTCTCGGGATCCGTGTTCGTGGGTAAGTGGACTCGTCGAATAAGTAGGTTGAACATCGATTGAGTAATTGTGGACTCTGTATGCAGGTATGTGTCGTGCGTGCTGGGGTGTCCGTACCAAGGTCCCGTGGAGCCTTCTACTGTTGCTGCCGTTGCTCTGAAGATGCTCGAAATGGGCTGCTACGAAGTGTCGTTGGGCGATACAATCGGTGTTGGGAACCCAGGTAAGACATCTACTCTACTATTTGAAACCATGGCATGTTGAAGCTAACTGTGATCGCTACGATCATTGCTAGCATCCACACTGGCGATGCTGCAGGCCACGAAGCAGGTTGTTCCAGTTGATCGTCTCGCTGTGCACTTCCACGACACATACGGGCAAGCATTGTCCAACATCTTGATCGCCCTGCAAGTACGTTTATACCCTATATTTCCTTCTTTCAACGCGCTGAGCTCACGCAATAATATTCTTTGCAGGAGGGCATCGCTGTTGTTGACAGCTCTGTTGCTGGACTGGGAGGCTGTCCGTACGCCAGCGGAGCTTCTGGAAACGTGGCGACCGAAGATGTGCTGTACATGGTGCATGGTCTCGGCATCCAGACGGGAGTGGATCTTCAAAAGGTGATAGAAGCAGGAGACTTCATCACGAACCTGCTCGGCCGTCCAACCCACTCCAAGGTGGCTCAAGCTATGGGGTCGAAGTCCAAGAAGACCAGCCGTCTGTAATGCTGACGCACATCATCAAGTTGGCCCAAGTCAAGCGATAATCTGAACTCCTTTTCATCCAATCATAACCCAATAAAACGATTTTTCTACCAATCAGACATCGCATTTCTATTTCTTCTCACACGTAGCAGGCAGCATGGGTAGCTCCAACTCCAAGAACAAGCAGCACGCGTCCTCGACCGCTAGTGCTGACGGCGGCGCTGGAGCCAGAGGTGTCCGCGCGCAGATCACTTCCAAGGATAAGGCGATCCTCGATCTCAAGAATGCCCGTGATAGGCGCAAGAAGTACCAAGCACGCCTGGACATCGAGGCCAACCAACTACATGACAGCGCCAAAAGACTTCTGCAGGTCGGCAAGAGGGTACGAATGCATGCTGATTTACGGACTGTCGGTGTGATATCCGACAGTGGACTGTGTATTGGTGTATGCGTACAGGATCGCGCAAAGCTGGCGTTGAAATTGAAGAAGTACAAGGAGCAGCAGATGCACCAGGCCGATGAGCATTTGATTCAGGTGTTGGGTATGCTGGACACAGTGGAGTGGGAGACTCAGCAGCTGCAAGTATTTGAGGGACTAAAGGCCGGTAACTCCATCCTAAACGCCATCCACAAGGTGCGTTCTTGCTGCATTTCGGCTAAAGTCAGTGGTTGTTTCGAGAGTGTACCTAAATCTGATCGATATTGTTGTAGGAGATGACGGTTGAGTCTGTCGAGGAGCTGATGCTGGAGACGGAAGAAGCGCAGGCTACAGCAAATGTACGTCTTGTGATTTCCAGTGCTGCTGTCAAATGCGAAGATACTTTTGCACGGGATCTCACGCGTTGTTTATGTTGCACGACAATGTGGGTAAACTCGCAATAGGAAATCAGCAGGATCATTGGTGGCAGTTTGACCGTCGAGGACGAAGACGCCGTGCTCAGTGAGCTCGCTGAGATCGAGAAACTTGAAGCGGACGCACTCGCAGTAACCATGCCCGAGGCTCCCACCACTGCCCTTGACACAGGTATGTTACATGGTTGCAATTTGGGTTCTTTTCACTCACTTCACTTGTTTTCATACAGCGGACATTTCGATGGACGTCACCGCCGCAACATCAGCAGACGAAGGTACCAAATCCAAGTCTCGCGCTGTTAAGAACAAGAAGGAGGCTGTGGCAATTCTAGGATGACGTACATGTAGGCAACCGTGATTTTGAAGTCAAGTGAGCCCATATCATGTCCGGTGTGGGTTAAATTTTTACCCATCACCATTTGCTTTTGTGACACTAATTAGTGTGGCACAGCATACTCCCGCCAAGTCAAACACACACCAAACAGCTGCAGAAATAGCATACCAATCACATTTTCACGGTATTCCGACGTATTCGTGAAACGGCCACAGAGCTGCTCTACCGGCAGTGCTGTCCTCTCCCTTAGGGAGTCCCTAGGCCTCCCTCCCTCCCGTTCATAACCATTCTTCCCAATCATTAGCCACTCGCTTCTTTTTATGGCAATTGGCCCGCTGTCCACCGCCCCGACGATCGCCTTAGGCGCCACTCACGAGTGCGAGTTCTTCACGCCATGGTGCGACCCCGCGTCCTTCTACCTGTATCTGGCCATGTCGCTGCTGCTGATCTGCGCCGCTGGCATGATGGCAGGCCTGACCATGGGCCTCTTGTCGCTGGACATGCTCAACATGCGCATTCTTGAGATGGAGGGCTCGGAGGAAGAGAAGAAGTACGCCAAGCAGGTGCTGCCTGTATTGACCAAGCACCACTTACTACTGGTGACGCTGTTGATCGTGAACGCCAGTGCAAACGAAGCTCTCCCCATCTTCCTCAACAAGCTAGTGCCCGAAGCTGTGTCTATCTTGCTGTCCGTGACGTGTGTACTGCTCTTCGGTGAGATCATCCCTTCGGCAGTGTTTACTGGTCCCAATCAGCTACGGATCGCTGCCATGTTGTGCCCCTTTGTGAGGATCTTGATGGCCATCACGTGCCCCATTGCCTATCCGATCAGCCGGGTGCTCGACATGTGGCTCGGAGATGACCACGACCCAGCGCAATACAAACGCAAGGAGATCAAGGCGTTGGTGACCTTGCAACGCGAAAATGATGCGGCTCGTCGAACGTTTGTCGATCATTTGCGCCAATCGCACATGGTTGAAGAGACCGCCACACACTCGCACACGGTCACCACCATGTCTGCGATCAGTGACAAGCAGCCATTGCTGACTCCACACTCGCTGTACGAGGACTCGGCGCAAGGCACACGTCTGCATGTGGATGAGGTTACGATTATCCACGGCGCTTTGGATCTCGCTGCCAAGACCGTAACCGAGGTTATGATTCCCATGGAAGACGTTTACATGCTGGAGCTAGACACGGAGCTATCTCCGGACATGTTGGCGAGCGTTCTGGCGTCTGGGCACAGCCGTATCCCCGTGTATGAGAAGCACAAGTCCAATATTGTGGGTTTGCTGCTTGTGAAGAAGCTTATCGTGCTGGATCCGGATGATCGTCGTCCGATTAGAGATTTGATCCTGCGTAAACCGATTTTGGTCAACCCGAAGGAGTCGTGCTACGCGATTCTGAACGAATTCCAAAAGGGCCGCTCTCATATCGCTCTGGTTACAAAAGATGTCGACGTGGTATTCAGGTGTTGGCGTTCCGAAGAGGAAATTCCTGAAAGTGTCGTATTTGACGGCATTGTGACCATTGAAGACGTGATCGAGGAGCTCATCCAGGAAGAAATTGAGGATGAGAGCGACGTGTATGTGCATGACATTGTGGACTACTGGCAGGCTCGTTACCGCAAGGTCGTGAAGGGAACTGGATCGGCCTTTGTAAAAAAGCGTCTTCGTCTGCTAGCGGATCGTGCTCGTCGTCGTGTAAAAAGCCGTCGTTCGAAGCAGGCTGCGGAGTCTGCAACTGCCAGCTCCATCAGATCGTCGGGGTTGCCTCAGCTGGATGCTCCTATAGAAGTTAAGATCGTTAACGAGAAGACCCCGCTTCTGTGAGGAAAAAGAGATATGGCGCAGGAAGATTCCATACGGCATAACGTGCTCGTAGAATGAATCTCGACTTCTTTGAACGATCCGCGTTTAGTAATAGCACTGCAATTTTCATTGTACAACCAGAGTATTTGTTCCCTCGATTACTACTACTGTAGTAGCCACATACCAAACTGTAATACTATAAATACGTAGTACTTGCGAAGAAAAAAATATTGATGCAACAGATTTCAGGTTCGTTAACGCAGGCTATTACGATTAGGCAAGCAAGGACTTGCATATTAGGCCAATTTTACTGGCACTTTGTTGTTCTTTTACACGCCGGCGTAGCCGAAGAGCGTAAGACTCGAAACCATGATGAACATACCAGCAAACATGCCCACGGCAACGATGTGCGTCTTGTCCTTCGCAAACTTGTATGACGTAGGAATGAGCTCCTTGACGCAGATACACACCATGATACCGCACACGATTCCGAACAGGATACCTTCCGAGACAGGGTCCATACCATCACCAATCGCCAACCACGCGATGACTCCACCAATCGGCTCAGCCGCCGCAGAAATGGCGCACCACATGATGCCACGCCAGCGAGAACCAGTGGCGAAGTAGATGGGGGCAGCGACGGCGATGCCTTCGGGAATGTTGTGAAGACCGATACCCACAGCAAGTGAGAATCCGACGGAGGAGTTTTGGATAGCACCGACATAGGTGGCGATACCTTCCGGCAGGTTGTGGATACCAATAGCAAGAGCACTGAGCACACCCATGCGCTGCAAGGCACGCTTGGCGTTCTCGTCCATCTTAAAGTACTGGGTAGTAGGCTCAGCACAGGTCGACGGGCCGGCCTCTAAGTTCGGAGTCGAAAACTTGTTAGATTGTTTGATGCTTTCAAAATCACGCATGGATTCGCGAACATCTTGCAGGTTTTCGATCTCTGTCATCTCGTGTTCAGGCGAAATCTTGTGTACGATGATATCGATGAAGTAGATGAGCAAGATACCGACTGCGAAGCATGCCGTTGCAGCGAGCCAACCATGACCAGTTGCCGTCTCCTCAGTCATGTCTTCGGTCTTAATTCCTTCGGTCAATAGGTGCACCGATTCACCGAAGATCTCCACCAGCGAGATGAACATCATCACACCGGACGAAATACTCAGAGCGACAGCCAAACTTAATGGGTTGGCCAAGTATACGAGACGCTTGCTGAATACGACCATGCCACCTAGGATCGTGGCAGCTCCAGCGGCGATGTTGAGCGCAAAGGCCACCGAGACGTTGTGACCTGTTTCAACCATTGGTCAGCGAAGGTTTTAGGCGGTTGGAGGTGATTTTGATAATGGCGCATTAGGGATGGTGCTTGCCCGAGATCAACGACATACAGTCGTCGGAGGATGTAGTAGGAAGGAATTGCTGGACACGACGCGGAGGTCGAACGGTTGGGCACAACTGAGTTTGCTGTGTGACCGATAACCGTACCTTTCTCGGGCGATTCCGCAAAGTGTTGCTGTTAAGATGAGGCCGACTAAACATTTAAAAATTGAAAGACATCGAATATCTGATACTTTTCAAAAGGCAAACTATGGTTGAACTCCGGCTAGTATCCCAATATTTTTAGCACAAGCTACCCTTATTGGTGGAAGGCATGTTGCCTTGAGCGAACTTCCTCATTTTCTGAGCGTCATTGGCCAGGAATTCGCTAACACGGCGGGTGTATGATACTGTACATGTAATTTCGCTATCGAGCAGTAGCACCAACAAAAACGTGACGGACGTGAATGTCGCCTACACTGTCGGAGGCTTGTGTCGCACAAGTTGTGTGCCAGCAAAAGCTACCGCCTCTATCTGATCGACACCGAATCTGACTCTGAAATAATCTTGGTCACGAGCTTTTAGCCATTTCCATCTAACCTCCCGATACTGCAGTGGAATTTCTACAATATACGTACACGTAGATCAAAAGGATGGTGCTTCGGCGTTGCTGGTTCCAGCGGAATAGAACATCATGCTGCTGTAGAAATCTCGCCGTTATCAATAAGATGGAACTAAGATACAGTATGCAAATCGATGCCGCCCGAGTGCGAACAACAAGATGTGCCATTTGAAATGTGGAAAGCATTATTTCGTTCGAACGGACTTTGATATGTATCCGGCAGTATGTAAACATGCGCATTCTAGTGACAGTGATTGCTATCGTTCTTACAGCACTTTTACGCCTTTGTTGAAACGAGAAATCCTCTTTTTGGACAGTGTCACTGTATTCTTCATCAACCGCTCAGAAGTTTTGTTGACATGTCAGATACAGTGGTTTACTGGTGATCGGAGCAAGTACAATACCCTTCTAATGTTAGTTTTCTTTTCTTTGTAGTAGCTGATATGAAGCTTACCCTTAGAATTAACTACTGCACAAGTACAAATATTATTTTCTACTTCTATAAACTTATGGATAGTGTACATCTAGACATTCTCTGTTCCATGTCGTAAAGATAAAGGAGTAAAGGACACCTATACTATTTTTTTTCAAATAACTTTCATAATGCGCACCTCCAAGAGCAAAAAAACCACCCGCTGACTCAGTCTCAGTTTCAGCCAAAAACGTCACAGCCGCGAGCTGCCTCGGCCCAATGAGAACGCCTATGATCAACAAAAGGATCGGCATACCACAGCCATTTCGTAGCCGGTTTTTGCGTACGTGTGCACAGCGCGTGTCGAATCTGATCCAAAACTTCAAACTTCACAAGTGAACTTCAATACATGCACATGAAAACCTGTATACGGTATTGTGCTCCTACCGGGTTAAAGCTGTAGAATAGTCATTGTCGACGATCTTCTAGACAGAACAAGCCAGCCAGTTTATCAATGAACACGTCTTACAAACCTATTTATTGGTATTTTTGATACTCTGGATGTACAAGACACACAAACTGAAAGCTTCACACGTGGTGGTCCTACCTAATGTGGTGAAGGGGTGGTCCGCCGATTTCCGCCATGACAGACGCCATTTGCAAGACCAGATCTGCCTGTTAGATTTGAAACGCGCGAAATTCTGTAGCCATTGTTGGACCGGACCAACTTCTTTGTGTATCGTCAGTGGTGTTGATCCACAAGGGGGTGGACTCCAACATGAGGATGTAGAGAGGCAGTCGATTCCAACGGTTTTGGTGGTCCACCACCAGCAACGAAGAGCCATTGCATGTTCAAGCCTTTCAATCCGGCTCACTAATTATTTTACCTTCTCGGCCTCATGTGGCACTCAACTCTCCTCCTCGTGCTCTTCTCCTGCGTCTGTGTGGCCCAGAGCCCCTCAAACTCGAGTACTTCTCTCATCGTTACGTCTTCCAGTGGTAGTGTCGATGATGTCTACAACATTTGCCCCGTTGTCATCGAGTTCACCGAGGAACAAGACAATCTGTCCGACGATGAACTCAAGGCTAACGCCGCTGACGCAGTCATGTCTGCTTATCTGCTGAGCCACCCCAACAACACTCTGTGGGACTACTTCAAGATTGAGAGGAAGCAGAAGAAGGCAATGAGAAAGAGTCTGCCGTTGAAGGAACGGGTCAAGAACGCCATCACGGGTTTCGTTGACTACACGCTTGACACTGCTATCCACCTCGCACAGACTCTCGCGGATGCTATCGAGTGGATCATCAACACTATCCGGGACCCCCTTGTCGGCGCCAAGCAGGTCACCAACTTCTTCAAGGAGTTTGGTAAGAACATCAAGTCTCTATGGGGACTCATGAAGGAGGACCCCAAGGAGACGGCCGAGAACATGGCAGGTGGCTTGCTACTCCACATCACGCACCACCCGTCCGAGTTCACTGCTGAGACTGTTCTTATGATTGGTACTGGATTCGCTGTGATCGGTGGTCTCATGCACGGTGTGGAAGCTATCTTCGGTACGATGAGCAACGTCATCTCCAACGTCCTGCTATCCGTGCTCATGTTCATTCATGCCATCGATGACCCGATCTACATCGTCACTCCTCTCGTCACTTCCATTGTCGACACGGCTGGAAAGCTTACCGCTAACAACACCGCGGATAGTACAGTGCTTACGATTGATGCGATTGAGCCTTTGGAGACGTGCCAGATTCCGGAAGAGTTCCGTCCGGTTTTCTCTACCCGAGACTTGTGCTTGAGCTCCCCTAAACAAGTGCGGCAGCTGATCTTTGGAACGTACAAGCGCGCCGCCAAGATGACCCAAGAAGAACGTATTGCTGCATACCACCGCTTCCACGACTTCGTGTGCTGCTACCTGGAAGATCAGGAGTTCGAGGTGAACGCCCCGAAGATGGACGCGACGGCTTTTGAACCTGATCTCGTCGCCACTCCCGTGAAGATGCAAAACTGCTCTCAGCTTATGGGCAACTACAGCGCAGCCACGGCCTGGAAGTCTTCTACTACCGAAAGCTCCGAGGTGGAGAGCGATTACGACTCTGTGGTTGCCAAGATTACCCTCCGCAGAGAATAAACTACATATATAAGCCGTTTCTTGCAGCGACAATACCAGTATTTTCACAGTTAGCTTTGGCTGGTGTCATTCTCGTTTCTTTTCTTGCAAATAGCTCGAAGGGTAAACAATGACCAATAGTATTGGTACTAAATCTTCTACTACTTTTTTGTGATGTAGTACTACATGCTATTATACTACTGAAGCACCCAATACGAAGTGTACTACATTCAGTGCTAGTAGTACTTTTCATGACTGGATCAAACCACTAGTATTACTACTGAAGCATCCATTGTCTGTGTAGTGGTGGCTAACAAATCAAGCCTAGCCCATTCACCGGGTGATGTCGACTGATAGACATCGCCAAGCTGGCAAGGATAGTAATAATAGGACATATGTTACAAAACCACCAAGGCCGACTGAGCGGCCGCTGAGATCACTTACACATCTAGCCTAGGACCAATAACAGAGCTTTGGTTTGTCTGGAAGCGCCAGCTTCCTTCGTAGTGTTCCGAGACCTACTAGAATCCGTCGTGATTCAGATTTTATTCAGATTGTATTGTTGGCAACTGATGGTAAGTCTACCATGAAAAGTAGTGATATTAATTGTGTAAATTGACGTCGCAACCAAGGTCGAAAACAAAAGCGGTCTACTCCAGCATGAAGCTATCATTCTCAAAATGGAATTGTTTTACTTTGCTTTGTTGCAAGATATCACTATAAGTTAAGCTATTTAAGGTGAATGCAACTTAGACGACAACGCCATGATTTCAAAAAGTTTGTTCAAACTATCTGAATTAGTGTTGGGTAAAAGCAGTTAGTATGATAATAGAGGCTGTGTCTAGTTGGTTTCGTCGCTGCTCGTATCGTCAACATCATCAAGGCTAGTAGAGTCATCCAGACTAGCGGGGGCTTCCCACACCGTGTCATCGCTGTAATTAGCAAGTAGCAAGGAGCAGTTGCGCATTTTCACAGGCGTCGGGACGAGTTCATTTTCGAACTTGGTTGGATCCATTTTCGGTGCATTCACCTCAAACTCTTGGTTTTGCAGGAAGCAACACACGAAGTCGTGGAAGTGGTTGTAGGCAGCAATTCTCTCTGGGGTGGTCATCTTGAACGTGCGTTTGGCACTTCCAAAGATCAGTTCACGAACCTTGGCAGGGGAGCTTAAGCACAAGTCGCGCGAGGAGAACACCGGACGGTACGCATTGGGGATCTTGCACGCCTTCAATGGCTTAATCGGATCAATTGTGAGAGTAACGCTTGAGTTGCTCGAGTTAGTGCCAGTACCAATGGCACCAGCAGTCTCAACGACAGAGTTAATGAGTGGCGTGACGATGTAGAGCGGATCGTCAATTGCATGGATGAACATCAGAACAGACATGAGGACGTTCGAGATCATGTTACTCATCCCTCCGAAGACAGCCTCAACACCAGCCAGGAGACCTCCGATCACCGCAAAACCAGCACTAACCGTCAATACCGTCTCGGCAGTAAACTCAGCCGGATGATGCGTAATGTGTAACAGTAAACCACCCGCCATGTTCTTAGACGTGTCCTTGGGATCTTCCTTGAACAATTTCCAAAGCGACTTGATATTCTTGCCAAATGTCTTGAAAAAGTCAGTGACTTGCTTGATGCCGACAAGAGGATCGCGTAGAGTGTTAATGATCCATTTCACCGCACTGGCAATGTCCTGAGCCAGGTCGATGACGGTGTTCGCCGTAAAGTCAACAACTCCCTTGAGAGCATTTTTGATTCGCTCTGCAAGCGGAAGTCGCTGACTCATCGCCTTCTTCTGCCTGTGCTCGATTTTGAAGTAGTCCCACAAAGTGTTGTTGGGATGGCTAAGGAGATAAGCTGACATGGCGGCGTCAGCGGCGTTGGCCTTCAGTTCGTCATCCGAGAGATCATCTTGCTCTTCAGTAAAGTCGACGACAACGGGGCAGACATTGTAGACATCACCAGTGGCACCACTTGAAGAGGCCAGATCGCTGGAGCTGCCACTCTCGAAGTCTGAAGCGCTCTGTGCAGCCGAGAAGCACGTGAAGAGGATGAGGAGGAAAGTGGAGTGCCACATGAGACCGACGTAGCAAAAGTAGTTATGAGCTGAAACGCAGCAATGGTCGCTGCTCCAGTCAAGCGACCTTCTCAAAGCCAAGTATGCAGCTATTGTACTGGAGTACCATCAAACCTGATCTCGAATAGCGCCTGTCACAGCGGAAACGAGCGCCTACAGCCATTTCAACCAACACCGCCGTCGGCGTGTGCCTTTGGGGTCTGTACGAACCGTCCCGCGATCCTGAGATGGGGTCTTGGTGCAATATGGGCTCAGTGTACCATTGTGATCAAACACCACCAGTATTTTAGAGCTTCAGTACTACCAGCAGATAAATATACTCATGAAGTTTGATGTGCCATGGCCTTATGTACAGGACTACCGTTTAATAATTCTGCTGGAAATTAGTCCTAGTCTCGCGTCTCGGGGATGCGATCAATGTGAGCCGGATTTTACAGCTATGAATCGAAGCCACATGCCTCCACTGTCGCTGCAATTAGCCGGTCGAACAGAGAAAATAATGTGAACCGTCTCAAATAAAACGGAACCGTCTCAAGAGCGGTCTAACATAAAAGGACACAAGATCGGCTTTCACATGTACATTTCCCGCTACACCCCTGGCCTTTATCAGCGATGGTCACTGCCGTAAGAGTCCCTTCGTGTATATTTTGCCTGACAAAGGATTTTTGCTGATAGATATGTAGGTGGAGACCTGAGGCTGCACGTCAGGGACGGAGGGACCGATGGTGGAGATCTCAAGCACTTAAATGACTGGAGGTGTGACTCTGAAAAACATCTAGCCCAAATAAACTGTTTAATTTAATTCTACAAGCTACCTTGGCACTTCCTGTCTAAAGCTCATATGCTTACAAGAGAAGTAATTCCTGCGCAAACTCGGCTCTCCTCATTTTATTAATATCGGCTTTGTTTTCATATCCTTAATAAAGCTACCTAAGTTGCCTAAGAAAGGATTTTGTCACAATAGTTGCTGGCTGCGACCAGCAACTATTATGACAAAATGAATGATGCGATTGCGGACACACATTGCTACTTTGTGATCAACGTAATTAATAATGGATAGCATTCGAAATGTTGTGGAGTACTGAAAAATGATGAGTCAATGGATTCGATGTAGCCAAGATAGATAAATATCACTTCATGGGTGCAGGGTGAGCGTGGCAGATTCGGTGCAGACCATGCTTGAGCAGACAATAAACTGATGCGAGGTGCTGGTGACTTCTATTTCAAACGGATATCTTGACAAAACGCCCTCGCGGCAGGAATTTAGAAATCTAAGATACAAAAAATATGAATTAGACACGGAACTTATTACTTTTCTCGACACTTTAGCCACGAACATGATAATAGCATCGGCGATGAGCTCCGTCGATAAACTAGGTATTGTAATATTGTATTTACCCCCAGGTATACTGTAGCAGCAACTAGATCGTCTGCGACCTACGTTGGGAATACCATTTTTTTCTTACTGTATTTTTGTGATATCTGGAAAAGGTTGTTCAGCGAGTTAGCTACATCCACATTCTTTCAGTGATGGAGAGCATACAGTCATTCACAATTGCTAGCAGAGGTTGGAAAGATATCAATAAAAAAACCATTGTATGTTTTGTTCTGAATAACTTCTTTGTGCTCGTTTTTTTTTTCGTCCAATAGAGAACTTTAATTCCTGGAATAACTCGAGGTTTTGGAACATAGTACAGAAAAAGGGTCTTTCCCTTTAATGACCATTTTTTTCTGCTTTGGTTCAAACATATATTCAAGTTGAACGACGCGGTCCTTCGTTATTTCAATGGAACTAAGTATTGGAAAATCCATCGGTAATCTACTTTAGATTTTATCCAGATCGCCGCAGATCCAAATGTCGCGCTGTTCCTAGAACTAAAGATCTCTAATACATCATTTCTGGATCAAATTAAGATTTTTTTCTCAGATCAAAACAAAAAATAACACTAGAATCACCCTCATCGTCGATCCATTCAATCATTACCTACAGATTTCTTCCCATATAGATTGCAGCTCATCGATAACTTGAACGAACGAATGGACACAATTACCACCCTGGCGACAATTGCGACGACCCAATTGGACAGACGTCCTGCCGCAGCCTTGCCTCGAGCGAATATACACATATACCTGTAGTAATTTGAATATATAAGACCGGGCATATAGTGTGCGAAAGATTTCTATTTTCTTTGATCGGGCACCAAAACACCTAGGTGGTACTAATATGTGCTGAGCTTCTATTCAATGAAATCCGTTAATGCATTTTCCGTCAAGTAATACTATTGTGAGATTGATCTACATGTCCTGCAACGTTGAGCACCAAAACATGGTACTGTGATATTGTATTTACTCCCACTTATACTGTAGCAGCAGTAAATCTATCTACGTACTGTGTA
>NW_008649001.1:99945-100635 GCF_000247585.1 Phytophthora nicotianae INRA-310 | reverse complement strand
GTAATCAGCTATTATTGGACTATTGTCCATCATTTTCCCAATTTTGCGATGAAGCGCCCAGGCGAGGTCGTGCCCTCCGATTATGGTGTTCGGCAGCGCAAGCGTTTGAAGGAGGCCAAGTTTCCTCACGCGATCCGCGCTCTCCCTCATGTTGTCGAACATATTGACATGCTCTCCATGTCGGTGGAGGACGCAGCGGTGGAAGCCGCCGCCACCAACCAACTCACGTGGTTACAAATACTACTTCCGCTGGTATCAGACAAAGTGAAAGACCAGGCCGGTTGTGATACGACCGACATCGCTGCTGCTCATGGACATTGCGAAGCCATCAAACTCATCTATCGGTGGTGGGTACAACCCGCCAGATACAGTAAACCAACACAATTGTGCACTCGAGCTTTGGCAAACGCAGTGAGCGGGGGACACCTCCAGACTGTAGAGACTCTTCTAGGACAGTGGGGTGACTTTTTCGACGGGGAGAGATCAACGTTTGAGAATGCGTTTACGATTCCAAGACCATGTCACGATTTTGACATTCTGGAGGCACTTGAGTTGGCGGTAAAGAACAAGAACGACAAAATTATTCGGGTGATTTGTGAAAAATCGGGTCTCCCAGGGGAGATTTTGAGGTGGGCTGCAAAAAATAACAATCTCGACGTCCTTCGTATTATGGATCCTATTGAGGTTGAC
>NW_008649001.1:66291-77103 GCF_000247585.1 Phytophthora nicotianae INRA-310 | reverse complement strand
CCACTGCCCCACACCAGAGCACCACGGTCCTGTCGAGCTTTGCCCCGGCACTTACTGTGTTTTACGTACTTCTTCTACTGCTCTTACGTCGACTGCCACTACAGTGTGTGTTGCCTACAATGGCACCTACTCTAAGAAGTGACAGACAACTAGAGAGCAGCCCAGTGACGCGCCCTGCGTCACCTCAGTAAGCTGCCCCCCCCGCAGTTAGGCTCGAGGACCAGCGACTAGAGAACCGGCCGTTGATAGACTATAACGGCATTCTTACGCACTACAAAGCACTTTGCGAAAATGGAGACTACCCAGCATCCACAAAACTGATCTAAACCGTTCTGAAAGTTCTAAAATAAATTACGATTTTAGCAAATTTGTTCTAAAATTGTTATAATTTACCAAAGCACGTGTAAAATACCACAATACACTAAACAAGTCATTTTCGCTTACCAAAGCTGAACCAGTCGATTAGCAACCTGCACCCCGGCGCAGATCGCACATACCTGAAGCTACGCGCTGACTGGTATTGGCCGCGGATGGTCCGTACAATCAAGAAGTACATTGCTGATTGTGAAGATTGCAGACGGAATAAGCCTCGATTGACGAAGCCACCTGGTCGATTGGAGCCTCTTCAGATTCCAGAAGAAAGATGGCGTTCGATTTCAATGGGTTTCATTACGGACTTACCAGACACGAAGAGCGGGAGGATTTCGATTTGGGTTGTTGTGGATCGATTGACCAAGCGTTCGCATTTCATCGCGACAACGAAAAGATTACTGCTGAAGAAGTTGCAACACTGTTTATCGACAATATTTGGAAGTTTCACGGTATTCCGCAAGACATCGTGTCCGATCGGGATACCAAGTTCATCTCTGGGTTTTGGAGTCAAATTTTCAACAATGTTGGAACCAAGCTCAAGTTGACGGTAGCATATCGGGATCAAGGCAATGGTCGAACGGAGAGAACGAACCGAACACTGGAAGAGCATCTCCGCTGCTTCGTATCTCCGCGGCAGGGCGACTGGGATACGCACCTTGCAAACGCAGAGTTTACCATCAATTCAGCCGTCAACTCGAGCATCAAGATGTCTCAATTCGAAGCCGACATTGGCTACGTTCCCACAACCCACTCTCTGCTGTTGCTGCGACAAGTCGTCAAGGATTGCGCGGAGGCCGGCGTCAAGGCGTTTAGTTCGTGGAACATCAAGCAGCTGTACTTCTCCAGTGTCAAGACGCGTTAGAAGAAGCTCAAGCTCGGATGGCCGACGTGTACGACCGTGGGCGCAAGGAGCAGAAGTTACAACGTCGGCAATCAAGTATACCTCAGTACGAACAATTTGGACGCGGCACACATAGGATTTCCCAACTCGCGTAAACTAGGTCCCAAGTGGATTGAACCTTACTCCGTCATGCGCAAGGTACATCGCCACGCGCACGAGATCAACTTACCGCCCGGGCTCAAGCTACATCCTGTCTTCAACACCGGCTCACTCAAGCCGTACGAGTCTCCGACACAGCTCTCGCGACCTCAAGAGGTAATTCTACATGACGGCAGGGTTGGACAGATCGTGGAAGCAGTCATCAACAAGCGTCACCGCAAAGGAACCGTACAGTACCTCATTCGGTGGGTGAGGCGAAGGCGACGTGGGAGCCACTGGAGAATTTACACCAAGTGACCGATCTTATGCAAGCATAAGACGCCGCAGAGATCAAGAAAACGACAACAGCAAGTGTCCAAGGATAACAGAGTATTTCAACGGACCCGTCGGTAAATTAAGTTACGGTTCAAGGCATACTGAGTTCAACTTTTAAGCTGTCTGGCATGCTGAATTCGAATTTTATACAGATATGCAGTCCGAGGCTATCCCTACCTACGAGCGAACCAGCAACGGTCGAACAAACTGGACGTATCAAAGCCAAGGGTAAGCGAGCTCGAGAAGTGGCTGCCGGTGGACATCGCGGTCAGAAGCAAACCGACCGCCGGTCGTAACTTCCGGCAAGAAGGCGTGAGAGCGGCGGCAAGGTCCGGAGTGATAACCGGCGCAGAGGTATACTCCCGGAGCGAGCAGAATGTGCTCGAGCGCGAGACAAGCACCCGGACCAGTAACATCCTGTTGACGTTAATTCACTTGTAACGTGAACTCACTGAGTTTCGCGCTACCAACAGCACGCATCGCTCGGTTGCGAGCGCGCACAAAAGAGAACAGTGTAGTCCACACCGCACCATCCGCAGGAATAACTCGACCAGCATCTACCCGCGCAGCGTACAGGTCTTCAACCGCTGACCAACAAAACCAAGAGGAGGTTTCGAGAACAACCGCACCTCGGTCGAGGGCATGGAAGCCGCAGTGGCCATCAGCCGAGTCGCCAATCGCGAAAGCAAACGAGTCGGAACGTGTAGCAACATACTCTTCGAAAGTTTAGGGCCCACCTTCAGCCTTATAATCATCAACCAGTTGCAGATATTCGCCCAAACCATCCTCTTCCAAGATCCAACGAGCCGTATACGAGACTTCAGTGCGCCCAGGAGCAACGATGTACCTCACTCGATAGCGACTCGAGAAGGTTACAGCCATGGTAGGGGATCCAGCTCGGTCGCTGATGAGCCAGATGTGCCAAGTCGCGACAGTAGCAGAATTCCGAACCTCTCGGACAGTGCGGCGACTAACCAAGGCAGCAAGGTTTCGAGGCCGGCGTGGACCTGTTGATCGACGTGCGTTTTTGTCGCGTCCTAGGCATCTAGACGACCCTCGTAGTAAGCGAGTCGTGGCGCTGCCAAGAAGCTGTGACGAGACGACTCTGCACGGATATCAACAGCGACGAGCTCTCCAAACGCAGTTATCAGCACTGAACAAAACTCCGGGAGTGGCAGCTCTGTGCGAGCTATCGGGAGCAACAGCAGCAGGATAAGACACGAGGACGGAGCCACTGCACCGGAAATACAAGACAGTTAGGATGTTGAAGTTCCGATTGATCAAGTATGAAGAACCATCGAATGAGGGAGGGGTGAGTGTATCGAATAATCAAAAGTATTGAGATAGAGAGATATCATATTAGAGATTTATATTAATTAATAAAGGGGATCTCTCAACCTACTGCTTGTTGGGAGCAGTTGGTCGGGGAGACCAGCTCACTTCGCTTTCTCCCCGCCAGCCCCAAGACGCTCTCTCACCTCTACCAATTTAATATAATACTGGGGTGATCAAACTTCAAGAATTCACGGAACTTGCGCAGGCGAGCCAGTTGCACCACGTTCATCGTTGTTGGTCTCAAAGTAACCAGTTGAACCACGTTCATCATCGTTGTTGGTCTACAAGTAATTCGTGCAACAACATAAGAAAAACAAAATAGGTACGAAGATGACAAAGCTGACAGCGCAATCACCGTAACTTACAGCATAATGCTGTGGGGTTTTGTAAGTGGGGCAGCTTTTGACAGTAGCATTTGTGCACTCCACTTCGTCTGATCTGGATGACTTGGTGCTTTCTAGGCTAATAGTAGCAAAAACAGATAGAAGCACAAGTGTAACAGTTTTTACGACATCCAGTAGCCCAGTTGAGCTCTTACAAGTCTAGCCACATGGGTGTAAGGCATCGTTGCCTGAGCTTCTGGAGTCTTGATCCCGAACTGACGAATTCGAAAGCGAGCACCATGAAGCCTACTTCCAACTTTCAGCATTCTCCTGAAATCTACTGCAACTATGGTGCCATCAATCTGGCGGCTTTTGTGGTCAAGTTGAAGTGACCCGACCACTGACCCAAAAGTGGGTCGCTCCACCCTGCGTCCCACATCTGGCACGCCAATCAAAATGTACACTCATCTTGAAGTACGTGTATCAATCACCATATCCCTCCCTTTCATTCGTCAATCCCTCTCCATCAAGCTCTATAGCCATGGTCTCCATCGGCACTCGCTCCCCCGTTTACGGACGTCATGGAATGGTGTCGTGCTCGCAGCCTTTGGCGTCCGAAATCGGACTGCGCATCTTAAAGCAAGGAGGCAACGCTGTGGACGCCGCTATCGCCATCGCCGCAGCTTTGAACGTCACGGAGCCTTGTTCCACCGGCGTGGGCGGTGACTGTTTCCTGCTCTTCTACGACGCCAAGACCAAGCAAGTTCGAGGCCTTAATGGAAGCGGTCGCAGCCCGGCAGCTCTCACTGCAGAGCAGGCGATCAAAGACCTCGGAGAGGACGCTACAGTGATCCCCAGTGGCCACGGCCACGCTGTCACGGTACCTGGTACCGTTGCAGGTTGGGTGGATGCGGTGGAAGCCTGGGGGACACTGAGTATGGCGGAAATTCTCAATCCTGTCATTGGCTTGGCACGCGAAGGATTTCCCGTAAGTCCGTTGACTTCGGCTAGTTGGGAACGTGGTAAGAGTCAACTACTACGTGGTCCCAATGCTGCTGAACTGCTGAATGCTGACGGACAAGCACCGAAAGCTGGTGAGATTTTTACGAATGAGAATCTGGCGAAATGCTTCGAAGAAGTGGTAAAGAACGGTAAGAAGGCGTTCTATGAGGATGGACGTATTGCACGAGCCATCGTGGACATGGTAAAGGAGAAAGGGGGCGTGATGACGCTAGAGGATCTTAAGAACCACAAATCAACGTTTGTGACGCCCATCAACACGAAATTCCAAGGTGTCGACGTGCACGAGATACCCCCTAACGGACAGGGGATTACGGCGCTGTTAGCGTTGAATATCCTAACGCAACTTACGAAGGATGGAGGGCTGCCACCGCAGGGTAGTGCAGAGTTTGTGCACTTACAGATTGAAGCTCTTCGTCTTGCTTTTGCGGACGCCAAGTGGTTCGTGAGTGACATGGAACACAACACATCGCTGCCTGTAAAGGAACTACTGAGTGAAAACTACGCTAAAAAGCGTGCAACTTTGGTGGATCGTACGAAGGCAGCAATCGATCCGAAGCACGGAAGTCCGGAGTTAAGCTGTGATACAGTGAGTTTCCAGGTCATTGACGGCCAGGGCAACGCTGTGTCCATGGTCAACAGCAACTACGAAGGATTCGGTACGGGTCTTGTACCCAAAAATTGTGGTTTCACTCTACAGAACCGAGGCTGCAACTTCGAGTTGCACGGGTCCAAAATGAATCACCCCAATGCTCTTGCACCGAACAAACGTCCGTACCACACGATCATTCCTGGGCTCTCTACGTTTGCCGACTCTGGAGAGCTACACTCGAGCTTTACAGTCATGGGCGGCTTCATGCAGCCCCAAGGTCACGTCCAGGTTCTTAGCAACATGCTTTTGCATGGGATGAACCCGCAGGAGGCGCTTGATGCTCCACGTTTTAGCATCGATGTGGACCGCCCTACCAAACCTGGTAGAAGCGATGGCGGCAGCTCCGTCTTGGTTGAAAAAGATCTCGGAGCGGACGTGATTGCTGCTCTTCGTGAAAAATTCGGCCACAACATCCAAGAAGTGGAAGGGTTCAAGCGCACGACGTTCGGTCGTGGCCAGATCATTCTACGTGATCCAAAGACTGGAGTGCTGTGTGCTGGCTCAGATGGACGTGCGGATGGCTGTGCCATGGGCTGGTAAGCTCTCGTACTATACCGAATTAGGAGATACTAAAGAAAACACCCTATTCGTACTGTAACGCATTCTCATAGCTATTTATGCATTGAGAGGTGCATTATTGACGAACTCCACTCTAAAATTTCTAAGTCGAGTTCCTGTTGCCAAAATGATGATAGCAAGGCTCCTGGATGGCTACGATGAAGCCGCACGCGAAGAAGAAAACAGTAAACAGTCTCAAGCCTCTGCGTCAGCCTCAACTTCAACAGAGTCGTCTTCCCGACCACCACTGCCGAGAGTCTCACCGATATCATACACATCTCACGCTATGATGATACAGCTTCAGGAATATCGATCTCGAGTTCGAAGTGCGTTTGAATCAACCTATCGCCATCCACTTACTGCGTCAAATACCCCCAGATCGCCACGTAAACGCGATTCTCATAGCGGGAATTACTGTCGAACGCGTGTGCTCGAGTCATCCCGACTGCTTTTCTCCAAACAATCACGTAGTGCAGCGCCGGCCGCGTCCATCGCAGCCTCTTCTCGAACATCGATTAAAGGAGGTGGCGTAGCATTCCATCGAACAACCACGTCATCGCGTGCATCAGCCAAGTCAAACCTCTTTGCACTGGGTCCAGGACAATATGACGTTATACCAAAACGTCCAGCTACAACTGGGAGCGTAAAATTTAGCCCGGCCGATAGATTTCCCGAACATTCTGGTGGTGGCGTCAATGACCACGCTCCTGGTCCAGGCCAGTATCTTCCCAATCATAAAGTCACTGTCAAAAGGTCTACTCGAGTCGTATTTTCCCAACTACCGAGACACACGGAGACGGCCGCGCCACCTCGAGCCTCAGTTGCAGTGCCTCCAGCTACCGTTGATGTCGTATCTAGTTATTACTTCGTGCCAGCCAGTGGGTTTGTAAGTCCCGCAGATAGCGTTTCTAAATCTGGAGGTGGCATTCCTAATTGGAGTCGCTCGGCTAGATTTCCAGGTCGACGAGAACGTTTTCGGCAAATTTCGGGTAATTTATCTGCTGTGGACTATATTTCACGTAACAAAACAAAAATTGAGAAAATGTCGGCTGAACAAAGACAAAAACGACGAAATCAACCGCAGATACAGGAGAAAATAAAGCCGAAAGATGCTCAAATCTGCTCAGTGAGACGTCGGGACTCGGTCTTTTGTACGAGTTTGGGTAGTCCTGGTAAAGAAAATAACGCTCGAAGACGAAGAAGTTCTACTGGTTCTGTGCATAACGCAGAGAATTCTGAATCTGAGACTATTTCGTGCGCATGGGGTACAGTAATTGTGCTTTCCGTGGCTCAAACGAAGCTGGTCAGACTGCTCGTGGCTTCATCTGTGCTTCATCGGCTTCGTAAAGCCCAGGAAATGCGCTACAAACGCCTTACTTTTGAGTCCTGGACACAAGTTCGTAGTCGAGATGCCATGCGCTCTTTAGCCGCAGCATTAATAGCTCGCAGTACGTTCCGCTTCCGCTTGAGTCTAAGAGTACAACAAAAAATTCGAGCTGCGAAGCTGCTAAGGATGTTCCTTTCGGGTCTTTCGTTCGACGTTCGATTCGCGATGGCGGTTCGCAGAATGCAGCGACGGATTATGTTACTGCAGCGTTGGTGGCGTCATGCTCGGCTTGTTGTACGTGCTAGAGAGCAATGTCTGGCGTATAAGTGGTTGGCTGTTGAGCAACGTTTACGAATGGAAGCGATTGCTCAGATGCCGCATCTTCAGCGAATTTTCCATCCCCCTTCAGTTCCATTTACTCCTCGCGTGTCTAGTGCCTCGACAAAAAGAAAAACATCAACAATTAGTACTATGACAGCGGAAGCACCAGTCCCACTACACAAATTGCTGTATTTACCGGAACAAAAGCGTTGGTTTAACGCCCGATTCGTGTTGGGTCCTGATGGATTTCTTCGTGGCTACGCAGTCCCTGATTCTGATGCTGAGATCCCAGAGAATACTGGAGAATGTCTAGTAGTTGAGGTGAAACACTTTCGATGTCACGCTCATGGTTTTTCGAATGTATATTTGGGTTCGACCCATGCAGAGGAAGAAGGTGAGAGTGATACTAGGCCTTACTTGATGGTGTTCAAACCTGGTGCCAGTCGCTTCGTGCTGATTACAGACACAACAAGTCTAATCCTTGCACCATTAATGGATTGGAAAGAGAAACTCGAACGAGTTGCCGGATACTCTAACGGTGTATCATACTCGGGTAGTGGATCTCAGAGTGATATCGCGGATATGCTATCGCAAACGGAAAATTTGGGTTTAGACGACCCCGACGAAGAGCCTGTAGTGCAAATTTCACACTCGCGCAGAATGAGTATTTCAAATAATGGTGAACGATCAGGATCGATAACACCAGGCCGCAGACGTAGTAGTCATTGTGCCCTGCGTCGAAGCAATATGCTTCAGCCTATAGCAGAAGGAAACTTGTCGTACTTCGTCGTGGATTTGCTACGTGACTGTCCTCGTATACCAGCGCCGATTGTTTGGAATGCAATTCGTGATAAACTGCGAGAAGAACGCAAGAACTTCCGATCCGATATATACCGCTTTAAACTCGAGATCGCTCGATACCAGCAGCACGAGCACGAACGGCGACAACTTGTCGTGCTGGACAAATTCAAGGAATTCTTCGTACGTAACTACACATTTTATTCTCTTCATTAATCACTAACCACATTTTCCTCTTTCTGTACAGACGATGGAGCGGCCTCGTCGTCCACATTTCCGAAGTCTCATCTCGAATCGGAAAATGGAAGCGCTTGTTCGAGAAACCATGGAGTTTGTGAAAACTACGCAACCTTCTAACCCAAAAATCCTGCTACCATCGTAATTATCCGAATTAAGTACGAAAATATCAGATCGTTTCAAAAACCTAAATCTTTTTTTTTGTTATCGGAGCTGTTGATGGACAAGCGCCATTCCGACAATCGCCACCTCAGGATCACTGTCAAGTATGAAGGCCTGGAAGGTATTATACGTCGCCGCGGTACTATGTCTTCCTCTTGCGGTAGAATGCACTTCATCCGGCCACCATCACTCTCACCACCGAACATCGAGACATCGCTACAGTATCGAAGGCACCAAAGCGGCAATGGACGCTGCGCTGCAGAACCCTCACCCGCGTCTAGATATCCGCAGTATCAAGGCCCTCCAAGACCTCAACGAGGCCGTGACTGCAGACACCAGAGTCCGTGCAGATGTGGTGGGCTCCGACAAGGATGTCGAGGCTTTTGCCGCTGCGGGGGAACTGCACTCGACCACCGAAATCCACAATGGCAAACATATCCGCGGTAAAATATCCACGACTTCAGCTCCGATGAAAGTTCACAAGCATAAGGAATACAGCGAAGAAGCAGTGGTGACTAAAGACAGAGGAGAGGTGACGGCATGTCTGGAACGCACAGAGGGATACTTGGAAGAATTGACGAAAAATCTATCGAGTGACGTTGTGTACACTGAAAATCCGTTCTTCGAGTGTTTCCGACCGTCGCACGAGGTTTTCGACTTCTTAGACACACTGACGGAACAGAATCCGCAGTTTGTCACCAAGTACGAGAACGTTTCAGTCACGTACGAGGGACGAGCGATCCCGGCTTTCAAAATCTCGACTTCGGAAGATTCTTCTAAAAAGACTTTGTATACTCAGGCATTGATTCATGCTCGTGAGTGGCAGGCGGGAGCTGCTACGTTTTACACGATGGCGGCAATGCTCGATGATCTACGAGCTGGGAACGACGCTGCCACCAGACTTTTTGAAAAGTTCGACTGGTATTTCGTGCCTATTGTGAATATTGACGGATACCAGTACACGTGGGAGGTTGATCGTATGTGGCGCACGAATCGCCATTTATCGAAGTTAAACGGCGAAGAAGTGGGCGTAGATTTGAATCGCAACTGGCCGCCTGAGGAATATTTCAATCTTGATCCGAGCGATGTGGACAGTGAGACGTATCCTGGTGATTTTCCTCTTAGTGAACCGTCTACGGCGGGTTTGTTTGACTTTATCACAAATTTGGACTCGTTGAGTGGAATTTTAGACATGCACACTTTTGGGGGTCAAGTGTTACGTCCATTTAGTAACCAACCAGGCGGTGGCGCTGAGCCGTTTGGTTCGAAGATGCGTGCGTTGGGAGACAGTGTTCGCAGAGCGCTATCCACGCAACCCGACGTGCATTATCAGAGTGAGACTGGAGCGTATCTCTACAAAGCTTATGGATGCTTTGACGACGGCATGTACCTCCAGTATAACCTCACGGTGCCAGCGTTGACTATTGAAGTTGAAGGTGGTGACTTTGTGTCACCGCAGAGTACTATCCGACCCGTGGGCAAGAACATTTATTTGGGATTGCGTCAGTTTGCGCATGAAGCTTTAGAATACCGCAAGTTTGTTGAAGAATTGTAAGGCGATTATGAGTTACGGTGATAAAAATAATATGTCGTACCTTCAAAACTAGATCGTCTTCGACTTATCTGGAATACACTTCTGCTTACGCAACGAAAGATACTAGATGTTAGCCATGTATTGATCTTTGAGTGCCAATTCTTGCTTCGCAAACTTCAACGGCTCGCAGTGCGATACAATCTGTAAGGGTAAAACTGGGTCAAACCGACAGAAAAAAAAATGCAACGATGAACGGATGCCACAAAAAATCTATCTGTTAGCTTTTCTCTGGGTACTTCGTCTTGGAGCTTTGATAATCTGTGTTTAGGCTGCCTTCTGGACTAGTTTAGACTGTTTTAATTCGGTAACGGTACCGATTGTATGAACGAATCTTTAGAAGCGACAGAGTAGTCACTCTTCTTCTTTGGCTCACGAAATGCCCCCACTGGATGCGCGGCAGATGCTACGTCCTCGCAAGTCCAAGCTGGTTAGACTTCTACATGGCCACAAAGAGAAAATGCGTGGTTAGCAAATCCTGCGCGTTCGCGACCAAAGATCGATAGGCCTTAACCGTCACGCCAAAATATGTTTAAACATGCTACTTTTGCTCAACGTTCAGGTTACATTCTGAGGTCGGCTGAATGTTGAGCGAGACAACATCGAGGTTATGGAATTAATCCTTTCAGGACTGTCTATTGGAACTCCGTTCCTAGTCAAGCAACACTTCGGACTCGTGAAGAAATATGAAGACTGGATTATTTAAGTGCTAGTCCTGCTCTTCCGAAGCTACTACCAACACTCACGGGTTCAACCCCGCTCCCATACAATGAACTGGCACAACTGATTCTCATCTCATGT
>NW_008649001.1:31857-65751 GCF_000247585.1 Phytophthora nicotianae INRA-310 | reverse complement strand
TTTTCTTCTTTCTGTTTTATAATAGTGGTGCTTACTAAGCGCGGTTTCGAAATAATTTGGTGAAAGTGCAGTTTACATGGGCTAATTAAAATATTGACAAAACAAAGTAGCTATATAACGTTGCTTGCGGGGTAGGAGGCACGTAAATCAACATCGAAATTACCAGTGGCATCACCACAGCCCATGTTGTAGTTTACATTCGATTCCTTTGTCGAACCTTGCTCTTGAGCAAAAGCATCTCGGCAGGTGCCTAAGTGGAATCTGTACGATCCGCGATAGTTACCTTCCAGTTGGCCATCTAGTATTACTCTAGAATACTAGTACCATGCATTTCTCTATGCCTGTTATGAGGAAATCGTCGCGAATCTGCCTTGACTGCCAAAAGGGGTACATGTATTCGGTCACGCCCAAGATAGCAATGCACCGCGATCAAGTGAAAGCGAGCTTCTTGGCATACTCAGTGTTACCTCGACTTGCAGACTACCTGTTTCCCCACTTGGATGATAGCATGGGATACGCTTTCCATTTGTATATAGTATCTGTACAGAGACTACAATACTTGTACAAGGGCAAATCTCAGGAATCACAAGCCGTGAATTGTTGCGTGAGTGCATGCATTTAACCCCTAATGTAATACTTCGAAGTAACGTAGGTACATGTACCAAGCAAATTGCATCTTCATTTCCTGACGCTGTACCAGAGAAGAGAATGCAAAAAGCTCGCGCCCCTGTATTAGTAGAGCAACACGCTTTGGGCAACTATTTGGCTCTTGACAGCGTTCAGTTTATTCTGCGTACATTCGCCATGCACTTTGATACATGTAGTCATTCCATAGGCCAACTCGACTGCAACTCGACAACGAATACTGTTTCACGGCTTTCTCGGTGTGAGTTCTTGTATCGCTTTCATCAGAGCCAAGTGAAAACAATCCTGCAAATGGAGGTATGAATTAGAGGAAACTACGCAAAGTTTAGTGCTAAAACGCAAACTTGGACGCCACACACTCAACCTCTACAGTGCATCTCCCATTTCTACCTGCCAATAGGTATGCTTCGTAAGCATTGCTTACACAGTAGCCCAACACATCCGAAGTTTAATCCCGATGGGACCATTACTGACACTTGCACTAAGAGTCCGTTGTGATAACGCACTGCGTATCGGAAACCCCACAGTTACGACCGACGTAAGGGGGGACGATGTGGACACGACCACAAACGTTGATTTACGTACGAGTTCTACCTTCCCGAAATACAGTTGGTAGGCACCACTTTGGACAGCATGCTGAGCTGTACTTCGCTCTCGAGCTTTGTGAGCGCAAAATCGTTGATCACTTTTCAACTCGACGCCCAACACGAGATTGTTAGCGATGAAATTCGGCGCTCTCCTCAGCGTCGCAATCGTGAGTCTCGCCACGGCTCAGAAGCTCGAGGTGGACAAAGCTACGTCACTGAACGAGACTCAAGAGCAGCAACAACAGGCGTCAGCTACTGGTGATGCGTCGGCCAGCCTGCTTGATTCCACGTCAGGTTCGCATGATCTGAGTGCTTCCACGAGCGCTAGTGGCTCCTGGGACGACGTTTTCGTTGGAGATTCCGACTCCGCTTCAGCTTCGGCCCCTGACGAGAGCGGTAGCTCGTCAGAAGCATCGGTTGAGTCTTCATCGGCGTCAGACTCGTCGGATCCTCAAAACTCTGGTGATTCTAGTGGCTCTGAGCTCTCGGGCAGCGACGAGATCGATCAGAGCAGCCTTTTCGGCTCCATGTCGGATTCGGGGGTAGCAAGTGCTGATACGGGCGCCAGCGAGTCCTATGATGGTAGTAGCGCTGAGTCTGAAGCAGCCTCCGGATCTACGGATACCGAAGAGAGTAGTAGCTCATCGGATACTGCTGCGGCTTCAATGTCCGACGATGCCAGTGGATCGGGCAGCAGCAAGATGGACCTAAGCAGTTTGCTCGGATCGGCTTCGGGGTCACAGAAAGAAGACACTTCTAACGCCGCCAGTGGGTCCTCGGTCGATGTATTCGAAAGTGATTCCGAAGCTTCAGCATCTACGTCTACCGCTTCATCGTCTACTGCGTCATCCGATGATACTAGTACTTCTGAGGCTTCAGGAAGTAATGAGGTCGACCAGGACGATTCTAACTTGGAATCACAGGAAGCCAGCGCTGCCACAAGCACCAGCGAGTCCTCGGACGACAGTGAAGCTGAGTCCGACGCGGCCTCGCAAGAATCTGCAGCTAGCGAAGATAAAGGCAGCGCATCGACTTCCTCGTCGTCACCTTCAAGTGGTTCTGCATCATCGGTTAGCGACCAAAACAGTCTGGTTGACTCCACCTCGGGATCACAGGATACCAGTACCCTCACAAGCTCTAGCGGATCTTCAACCGATGTTAACGTTGGTGATTCAACTCCTGTACCTACTGCAGCCCCAACACCCGCGCCGACGCCAGCTCCTACACAAGCGCCTGCACCTACGACACCTCCCATCTCTGTTGAGGATTCCGTGCAACTAAGTGAAAGTTTCGGTGGACCTCATGGAAACGAGTTTTCCGATAAAGCGAGTGCCACTTCCGGTCAAACTGTTGCCTCTCTCACCATCCGAGCAGGTGAACGTGTCGATGGAGTTATCCTCGACATCACTGCACCCGTAGCAATGACATTCAATCACGGTGGAGGCGGAGGAAACCCGAATACTTTAACTCTAGGTCCTGGTGAGTACATTACGTCCATGGAGGCTCATTGGGGAGAGAAGAAAGGCCACACCCGTATATTCTACTTACGCTTCGAGACGAGTGCCGGTAACTCGGTTGCGGGAGGGTCCTGGACAGACAATAGAGCCACGGTTAAAGCTCCAGAGGGTTTTCAGCTCGGAGGGTTTTTTGGCCGTGACGGTGATGAAATCGATCTACTGGGTGCAATCTGGACGAGTATCGTGCCCATTACCCCGGCACCGGGAGCACCCACGCCGGCACCAACGCCGTGGGTGGAAAAGATCATCGACCACGACGCAGTGGTACCGTTCAAACAGCCAGAGCCTGTCACGATCTCTGAAAAAGCTGCTATTAAGTTTAAACCCCAACTTCACATTACCAATGGATGTCATGCATACCCTGCAGTGAACGCAATTGGAGAGACCAGTGGCGGTCTCAAGACCAGCGGTGCTCCTAGTGCGGGTTGTAAGGGATCTGGCTGGGGGTCACAGGTGTACGGACGTTCGACGTGGTACAACGGCGTCTGGGCCATCATGTACAGTTGGTATTTCCCTAAGGACTCGCCCTCTACTGGTCTGGGCCATCGTCATGACTGGGAACACGTGATTGTATGGATTGATAACCCTGAGATCGCTGAGCCGAAGATTCTCGCTGTCACTCCTTCAGCACACAGTGGATACTCAGCTCAAGTTCCTCCTGATGCCAATAAAGTTGACGGTACGAGTGTCAAGGTCAAATACTTGAGCAAATGGCCGATCAACCACGCACTGGAAAGCACAGGCGAGGGTGGAGATTATCAGGACCTTATCATGTGGGGACAGATGACCGATGCAGCTCGGGAGGCACTGAGCAGGACAAGCTTCGGTGATGCCAATGTGCCCATGAACGACGGCAACTTCGAACCGAAACTTGGCAAAGCGTGGCCATTTAAATGAGCAACGCATGTGCACGTAAGACGTTTATAAATGTGTGTAGGAGTGCATTTATGCGTTTATCCTGCGTTAACTGAGGCGCTATCATGACCGGTATCACCCGAGGCAATAGTTAATTAATCTAAATAAAAATTGAAAGACTTTGTTAATGATTTCAGTCCACAACTTGGAGATTCTTTGGGTAGATCCCATCCCGGTCTTTTTCCGAGGTTGGACATCGAAATGATCTGCTCTGTGATCTGTCATGGACAGTTCACATGACAAGTCATTGACGACCCTACAACGTCCATGACGAGGGAGTAGTGGTCATGTCGTTGGAAGTCATCCTTGCCCAGAACGAGTGCTGCCAAAAATACCAATTATAATACAGCTTCTCCCAAACAAGTCACTAGGCACTTTACAGGCATGAAGGTCAAAGTTCACGTCAGCGCGCCTGAAACATGGATCACGGCACTACCCGAGAGCCTCAAGCATGAGTTCTCGCTGGAGGAGCTGGAACAGATGAAGCAACAGGTTAAGTTAAACCTTTAACCGCAATGATTTGCTGTAGAGACGGTGATTCCGACTATTTTTTTTTTTTTTACCAGTTTTCAGATTTTGATACAAGTGGCGACGGTAGCATCGCAGCCTCGGAGCTCATCGTTCTAATGGAATCGATGGGGATCGCAACCACACTTGAAGAGGTACGCAACTAGCGTACAAACTTACGTTTCTATTTGTTTGAAATATGGCTGGGGTCTATACAGGTGCAGGAGCTCATTGACAAAGTTGATGAGAATCGGTCTGGTGAATTGGAATATCCAGAGTTTGTTCGGGTACGTTAGATTTTTTTTACTTTACTCATTTTTTCAGACACCCTAACCAGGTTAAAAACCAGCTTGTGAGCGATATTCGACGAGGAGACGGAGACAAGTTGGCAATTTTTCTTCAATACTCCAAGCACGTGATGACTATTCGCCGTGAGCTCATCGACCTGAACGCTCACCCTACTCTCAACTCACAAGTTTTCGGTATAAAAGGTTAGTGTACTTAAAAAGCTTGACACTGGAAATTGTACTATACATTTTTCATTTCTCGTCAACAGAAAATGCTTGGGAATGGAAAGTACTCATTCAAGGACCTTCAGACTCTCCGTACGCAGGTGGAGTCTTTAATTTCAATGTTAGGTACGTTTAGTCACTTGTGCATTATTACTAGAACGACAACCTGAATGATACGTGTAGATTCGGGCACGAATACCCGTTCGAACCACCAATATTCAGCTGTTCGACTCGTATCTACCATCCCAACTTCGTTCCGGTAAGTAATTTATTCCATCTCTTTTGTCTGCATCCTTTCTAACGTATTGACTCGAAAAAGCTCCTGAATGGCTCCATGTCGCTCTACGGTTTGCTACGTCGCTGGGATCCTGAGTGGCGTATGCGACGTCTTCTCGAAGAAGTCGAGAAGATACTCGCTACGCCGGATGAAGAACTTATTAACGAGTTTGAAGCTGAAACAGCGGAGATGCTAGTGGGAGGTGGAGTCGACACTCGATCTGCTATCACTTCCATCATCGCTAGCGCCAAATCCAAAGCTGCCCGACACCCACGGGTTATCGCACTCGAGTGTATCGCCATATACCGGAATGACCTCAATACTTTCAACCGCGAGGCCCGAAAACTCACTCTCCAATGTGCAACTTCATCAATGTAGCCATCAGCCTAGAATGGCTACAGTTTATGTATCGATGTTCTCTTAAGCCTTTAGATGTATTGTTCTTATATAGAGATGTCGATTGATTGGGTCCACAATTGGCGAATCGATCATCATGCTGGCGCAACAACAGGAAGTCGAGGCGGATGTATGTGATCTAGGCGCCCATGGACATCTCCAATACCTAATACTGACCGTCTACATACCCACCAGGTCCGCAAGGAGGACCAGCTGCGTATCAACGAGTTTGGTCGCAATAACGCGGCGCTGCACGAGATCCGCGAGCAGAAGAAGGCGCTCAAGGACAAGCTCGACACTCTGGACGACGCCAATACGGACCTCATGATGGGCGAGGGCGACAACGTCCAGTGCGTATTGCACCCTCCAATGTATTATATTTTCTACGACACTGACACTAGTGTCGATTCTGCCAGGCTATTTATTGGGGAGAGCTTCGTGGAGGCGTCCGAGGATTTTGCCCAGGAGTATCTCGAAAAGCGCGTGGAGGTGGGTGGAGAATACTAGATGTAGCCATTCGACGATATTGACGGGGCTGTGTTGCGTTGTTTAGGAAGCCAACAACGAGCTTACGAAGCTGCAGGCGGAGGAGTCGAAGCTCGAGGCCCGGCAGGCGGTATGTGACTAGACATTAACGATGTATAGTGTGGGGTCTGATGGTTGTTTGATGGTATTAGGCGTTGAAGAAGGTGCTGTATGGGCGCTTTGGCCAGAGCATTAATCTCGAAGATAAATAGCTACTTCGTAGACGTCAGCAGGGGCAAGAAACAAGTCGGGATAAAACGAATTTCGTTGTGGTTTTTTTAGCTTTCGAGCACTATTTCACCCAGGTTTTATCATACTAACCATTTGTAGCGTGAGTTTTTTTCTTCTACGAGAAGATTTTCAGTGTGCCACATGGATTCTTCCAGTCGCGCAATGAACTCGTCGTTTAACGCTTGTGCATCGTAATATTTCGCTTCAACAAGCTCCCAGGCATTCGGTGTGACAGCGTCTTCAAGTGCCAATTGGATTAAAACAGCGTGCAAATGAGCACAAAGTGCGTCTTGAGGCGTTGCATTCTCCTCCAAAGCCAAGTCAATACGATGCGCTCCTCGTTCCATGAGTGTCAAGTTCAGCAGATACTTCTCCACACCATAAAAATCCTTCAATCGGCCAAGAATATCTGGATTATCCTGCGAAAGTTGATCCAACGTAGCATCCTCGTGAATTACAGATTTGTCGTGCAATGTCTGGTATCCAGTTAACATCGTGGGGATGAAAACTTCTCGCTCGCTCACGGTCTTCATACTAGGGATCTCGCGAGCTTCTGATGATGGTTTCAGGAAGTGTGTGGCGATAATATGCAGACGCTGGCAGTTCAAGGTACGCAACTGCACACAGTCTACGGACTTGTACGTGCTGATCATGTGAACTGCCGAGAGTACAGAGAACGCAGCCACAACATTCAAAGTATGCGCTCCAGTCCACTGCGAGATCAAAATTCCCAGTCCTGTACCAAAGATCGACGACGCGATCCCTTGAGACCCCGCCTTGGCCGTCACATCTGCCAGATTTTCTCTAATTGCAAACGAATTGTGGAAACCTGCACGTGTTGCACTAGCACTCAACCACGCCACATTTTTGGCGACGTTTGCCAGTGATGCAATTGCCAGGAAACTCCCTGGTGCCAACGGAGTTAAGATCTCTCCAAGCACAGCTATATCCAGCGCTATGGACGACGCTATACGCCAACGTTTCGGGTCTGCATCGTATCGGTTGTTGACGATACTGGCAAATAACACCCCTCCAAATTGTCCCAGTCCGTCCTTGAGTACCCAATTCACTGCTGCGGCAGTGGGGATCGCTCCAGCGCCTAGGCCAACAGCGTATAATAGTGATTGCATTGACAACACACCGGCGGCACAAGACGCTATGGAGCCCACGAAGCTCCACTTGGCGTATGGGAAATAGTCTTTGGTCACTGATGTATGGGCATCTTTGGGCAGGAATAAGTCCCAAAGCACATTATACAGCCATGTGCTTGTTCGTTGCGCTGCCGCGAAGCTCGAAGCCTTCGTGGGTTTGTCAGTCTGTTGACTCCACAATCCTAGCGTTCCTCCAGTCTTTTCCACTTGAAATTTGTGTTGTTTCGATTGGGAATCCGCTGGGAGGACGTGGTAGATGGAGCGTCCTCGGGCGAATCCGTTAGCTTGCGAGGCGACAGGCACCCGAGAGGTAGAGGAGGTTGAGTAGAGCGCGGCTAGAGGACGGAGCAGTGGAGCACGTGGACATCCACGCAGCATGAGCGAGGGACACCGTGCCACTCGCAACATTATCCGATAACACCGACGCTTCAAAAGGTACAGGATTGGTCGGATCAAAAACCGACTTCAAGTTGGATGGATACTTTTGCTTCGGCATAGAGTTGGAAACGATAATATTTTGCCGAATTCTCTAAGCTGCGCAATATTGCAGCCTCAAAATAGCCTAACAGACCGGATGCACTCTTTGCTGTCTGATACCTTCATCCTCTGCATCGGCACCGAAGATCGTGCAATAATGGGCATAGGCACGCGAGGGGGGGGATGTCACGCCAGTCGCAAGACCCCAACACAGCCAGTGCGGCAGCGATATATCCATGGTATCTGAATCATATCATGTGCAACCGACTGCGAAATCATTCACGATAGCGACTTGCTTGCTAGCAAAGCTTCAACCGAGCGCACTCGAAGACCGCGCGTAGCCAAGTCAGCTTGCCAGATTTTTTTTTTTTTTTGGTGTAGGCAGCCGCTCGAATGCATTTTTTTGATTATGAAAACACCATAGTGAAAAAAAGAGAGACATTTTCTTGAGATAAGACCGCATGGAAATGTACCCCTGACATTCATTCACCCCATCGTCCATACTCAATCCAAGTATAACGTTTCGAACCTCACAGAAATCCCGTGGAGACCTTCACCACTTATGATACATCATCATGATAGCTTCCAGGATTCCACGCCATCAAGACAAGACCTGCTCATTTCCCTAACTACCCTCAAGAGATCACAACAGTATCAACATGCTGGCCTGCGTAGCGACCAGCACTCCGTCGCCTGTGCGGCTGCAAATGCCGGCAAATGAGCACCACCAGCAGCTCCAGAAGGGCCCATACACGATCATCAAGGAGCTCGGCTCGGGGCTTCACGGCCGCGTGCTTCTGGCCTATGACGACCGACTACAGCGCGATGTGGCCGTCAAGCTCCCGGCTGCGCTTACAGTCGACTCGCTCTCGACAGACCGCGTAAATGTGGACGAACTGGAGCACCAGGTGACGTCTATTGTGCACGAATGCAACGCAATGCGTCGCGTACAGCACCCCAACGTCCTGCAGATCGACCGGTTAGTGTCCGGCAAGAAAGGTGACTACGACTACGTGGCCATGGTGACCGAATTCACGCCAAACGGCGACATGTTCGACCTGTTAGAAGTCGGTGGAGCTCTTCCGGAACCACTAGTAAAAGTGTACGCGTGCCAACTACTACGCGCATTGGAGGCTTGTCATGCCAATGGTGTCGTGCACCGAGATGTCAAGCCGGAAAATTTGCTGCTGGATGCCAATTATCAGCTTAAACTCGCTGATTTTGGCGTGGCAGCAATGGCACCATTGGGACAAGATGCCACTGAAGTTTTCTCGCGAGACGAGAGCGGAACGGCGCTGTATATGGCTCCAGAGATCAGGTCCAGACGGATGTACCGCGGCACTCCAGTGGATGTTTGGTCTGCGGGCGTGGTGCTATTTATCTTGATCACGGGTCTACCGCCGTTCAACGAAGCGAGCAAGGGAGACGCCTGGTACGACGACCTTCTGGATGGAGATTTGGAGCACTTTTGGTCATCGCAGCCGGGAGAAGTAGTCCAGACAATCACTCCTGGAGCTCGGGACCTCATTTCGTCGATGCTTGTGGCTCCGGATGAGCGCATTACGGTGTCAGAGGCTTTGCAGCACCCGTGGCTTCGAGGTGCAGACTGCGTGGATCCATCTTTGATTCGCCACGCCGTGTCGACTCACCTCGAGGCGGCTCTTGCTGCCAGTAAAATGGAGACGGCTTGAATGCAAAGAATAGTGTAGATAGGCAACTGTTATTTATCAATTTGCAAGAAATGTAACATACTTTTGGTCTCATACTGTGGCAACCTTCTCCTTACAAGTTATAGTAATCGACGATAAAAATTTGTATTCAGCTAAGATTCGCTAATTAATTTTCGATGGGGACAACGACTATTCAAAGTGAAATGCAACAACTGAGCAATGTAGCTTGATAATAGTTGCTCTGTATTTATACACACAAAAATTGACCTCGTGACGTACACCAAAATGAGGCCCGATGTAACCCAGGCCAATGTGAATGGCCTTTTGTCAACCGGTCGCATGGCTCTATACGACATGCATAATAAACAACGTGACGGCACTGGCTTCCAGCTCTGCACCGAATGATAAATGGCGCGTCCTACGCGGTGCTGGTGCAGGCCGTCGAGCCCGTGTGCATGATCATCTGCCGCAGCTTCTTGATCGTAGGCGAGGGCTGGCCGTGCATGATGTTGACAAACGGCTTCCTGAACTTGTTGGCCGACACGGAGCGGCCCCGCACCGTCTTGAGCGTGTGCATCTGGAGCTGCAGCGTCTCCAGCTCTTCCGCTTGCGAGATTTCACTCGAGTTGTCAAAGAACTTGACGTTCTCCTTCCAGTTCATACGACGCCACAAGTGCAGCGAGTTGGCCCACTCCTTCATCAGGTCGTTGGTTGGAGCCGCGAACTCGGTTATACGCGGCTCGCCCAGCTTCATACGGCGGCCTTCCACTCGAACCACCTCGGCCACTGAGACTGTGAAGCGATGCGGGAACTTGCCAGGCGTGGTCTTCTCCACTCGCACCTTGGTGACGTGGCCAGCCATCTCGAGCTCGCCCACGATCATGCCCCCTTTTTCCGTGTAATACTGGACTACTCCGTTCTCGAAGACGCAGTAGATTAATTGCTGCACAAGCGCAACAACACGTGAGTATACGGGACTATCTATCTCGTGGTTTAGATTGATCGCACACGTACCGGTGGGTCGTAGGCATTGCGGCCGCACTTGATAAGGTATCCCTCTCGGTACATGTTACTCAAGGTTGCTACAGTAGCTTCTGGTGTGTGTGTGTGATATATCGCTCGTCGTCAACTGGACAGCGACAAAGTAGTAATGCTCCCGGGTGGGTGTTCCTCACTCGTATCTGCTTGCCCGTTTCAATCAGCCGTTGGTCTGGAAGAGTTCAGGTACGTGGCTCCTGAGCAAGAGGCCTGTCCGGGTATGTCTCTGGCTGGTATGAACGGACGCAAATTGCGCTTTGTGACGGAGACGTCGCCGCTTACTCCGTGCTGCTGCCGTGCTTCCCTTACGGCGCCGCTGAGCTTTTGCGTTCGACCACTTCTTCCACTCTGCTGGTGTCGATCACGCTTGATAGCGGGCAGATGGCGGAAGGCATACATTTTCCAAGTGTCTCTGATGTCACGCATCCTAACGCACTAGCCCAAGTGTCCAGTCTTTATTCGGTCGATACTTTCCGTCGCACCAGGCTGTCGTTTTAAGGAGCCAGACCGCACTTAAGCGGAGTATGCGTACCTACCCGAATAAAGTACGAAACGTACTTACTCGAGTAACTACGAACCCTCCTCATCGCGATACCAGCGACTTCAACATGATCACCTGCCCAAACCGATATCTTATTTATTAGGGTAATGTTGCGTCAAACGGAAGAGGCCACTAGGAGCAACACGTACTACCTGTCATTGCGCATTAGCCGATCGCGTAGCAAGTTACAGAACCTGCAATGGCTGACGCTGATAAGAGCCTCGCGCTGCTGGATGTGGACAAGTTCGCGCGCTATAGCAGCAGCACGTTCCGCGCCGACAAGTTCTACAAGACCATCGGCTATGGACTCGGTGCAATGGGCCACTTGATGGCACACGCGACGCAGCAGGAGACGGAGACGTCGAAAGGCTTCAAAGCCATCGCCTCGAACATTTCTATGGCTCGTTATGTCATTCGCTTCACAGGCGGTTTGGAGTCGTACGCAGCTTGGAAAAACGGCTCCTGGTGCTACGGAGACGACAGCGACCACGTCAAGCGCATCGTGAGTCTACAGGCGCTGTCTATGCTCGTCTACTACCCACTGGAGCACACCTCCTACGTCGGCTTTGTGTGAGTATGCTGAAATACTGGGACGATCTCTGAATTGCAAGTGTTGAAGGGATTCTGGTGGTTATGTTGATGTTGCAGTGCTCCGAAGTTGTTGAACGTTGACGCCATGCAGATCTCACGCCTGTCGTGTCGGGCGTGGGGTGTCTACATTCTGCTGGATGTGTATGCCAACGCTCTCCGGTGCGTTAAAATTGCTGGATTAGATGCGAATACGTGGTGATAATGCTGACTGTGATGTCGCTAGAATTCGTGCGCTGACAGCCAAGGAGAAGCAGATCAAGGAGCAGAAGGATCTGTCGGGCGAGGAGGTGATTGCAGCGTTTACTGTTTATGGTTTGGACTGGAATTGATATTCTCTTTGTGTTTTGTCTTACCTCCAGCGCACGACTCAGCTTGCCACCATCCAAGCTCGGTAAGACATTGAGTATTGCATTTCAATTGCTTACATAGTAGCATTATTTACTAAATCGTTTTGGGTATGTGTACTGCAGTCGCCGTGAGCTCTACTTCGTGCAGTTACGTAACTTCTTCTACGCCGGACCCTGCATCCACTGGTGTCTCGAGAAGGGCTTCCTCCCTGGTATGTACACATTTTTTTTTAGTGGTGGCGGTCCTGTTGCAATTGGTTATTGACATCTCCATGGATTAGACTATGTTGTGAGCCTCTCTTGCGCGGCCGAAGCTGCTGTTGGGCTGTGGCGCTCGTGGGTCAACACGCAGTAAGTATGCCACGTACGAAGTCCTACCATTCCAGCGCATAGCGCCACCAAGACGGAGCTAAAGAGAAAACTCAATCTATAATACATGAAGTGTCATTTTGAATGCATTTATTGCATACCACACGGATTATGCGTCCTGATTCTCAACAAATTATTGCACGACCGCCTCCTGTCCGTGCAAAAGCTGTTGTACCTTACTTGACAAACTCCCACTTGTTGACCATCATCTTGGAGATGCACTGCAGGGCTTGCTTCTGCACCTCGGCGTTTTCATGGGTCATGAGTTTCATCGTCATCTTCTTGGCGCCAAGTCTCTTGGCAATGTGTTTGCCGTTCGGGTAGAAGCGCACAAACTCTCCCAAGTCAAACAGAGCCACCGCTACTGTCTTCGGGTCATCGGACTCCAACAAATCGATCAGCAACCTGACAGGCAGAGCATAATTAACTGTCAGAAGCTAGACTATCGCATACATTTTTATAGTAACCACACGTACCGAATGAGCTCGAAGTCCTTGTTCTCAAATGTCATGAAGTTGTCCTTCCAAAATTTGTCCGTGTGCAGCAGACCCCAGTTTAGCGTTCCTGTACGCAGTTCCTTCTCATAACGCTCCATGGTGCTGTTATCCAAGACAACAAATACCTCATGGTCAGTCGTTTAACCCATACAAAGTACATTTATCAGTCAATACGTACTTGAGCTCCTTGTATTCGCGGATGAGCACGTCACGGATAGCCTGGATGCCCTTGGCGATATCTTCATCAGCCCACTTTCGCTCGCGCATGTTGTTCAGTGTCTTCAGTAGTCCACTGTCGATCATGCGTTCATTGAAGAAACCACTGAGCTTGCCGAGAAGGTTCTGCACGCAACATATTCTATCAATACGATGTTTGTGCTTGCAATACAGAGTATCAATCTCACCTGAAGAGCTTCTAAAGCAACACGAACAACTTTCTCTCGCGGAGCTGCTGCCACTTGCTGCACGATCGCATCCAATGCCTTGGCAGCCACGAACTTCTCCATAGCTTCGTCGCAAAATGCCAAGGTCCACAGGATGAACGTGAGCTGCGACGAGTAACATACATATTAGTATTAAACATAACGTAAGGCACGATAGGGTTGATCGCACCTCATACGCCAGTTGCGCTCGGTTCTGGGAGCTCTCGAGCAAGTCCACCACTCTGTTGTACAACAGTTTTATACAAGTGAGCAGACATGCACACTGCGATGCTGTAACAACAGTTCCTTACGGTAGCACACCACCAAGCTTAACGAACACCACGCGGAACTTCTCGTTACGCAGAAGCACCATCAGAGACGCAACCGCTGCACGTGTTACATTTGCGCGGGTCGAGTCGTTCGTCGATGTCGGCAATGCACCAGTCTTCAAGGCCTGGATCGCCCATTGGCACAGTGCCTCCGCATCCTCCTGACGTGGGCGAATTCTGATAACAACATTGTCATTTAGTCCTCAATTATTGACACTAAGTTCATAGATATGACTACGTACGTGAGGAAGAGTGCAAGTAAGTGGCTGGCTGCGTACTGCAAGTAACCGGTATCGTTGCGGATCATCCTCAAGAACGGAGCGGCGTCCACTGTGCTGCCTTCCGGTACGAAATACACCATGCGCTTGTGCAGACGCAGACCATCTAGAAACAATAGTAACCAGCTGCTGTGTTAGTCTTGAGCAGTTCTTTAGTAGTACAAACGATTGATCTGTACCAGGCAGCAACTCTTCCATTCGAGCTAGGCAGTACTTGAGCACCGTCGGTTCCGTCACATTCTTCACCAGTTTGAGCAGAGCACTACCCACCAACGGACCAGCATCTAGAACAAGCCACAACACGAGATAATTAGCATTTAGTAGAGCCTTTAAGCTATCGAAATTAAACTCTACTCACCGCTCATAAACTCATCCACGGCCTTGACCTAGAAGAACAGGATAAACCATAAATCTTCTTTAGAACCACAATATTTTCGACTGGCCTGCTGCACTCACATTGGTGGCGTCGTCAGCGCCGGGCTTGATAGCACCTTCCAGGTCTTTCAATGCTGTAATTTCCGCCTTCTCTAGCGAAAAGCCACCAGCACTAGGCGTTCACAATGCATCCGACATAGAATAAGTAAAATCACCAAAAGGCACCTGGTGAAACATCTTACCGCGTGTAGGTGGCCCAGTTAATGTCTCGGAAGCGGTGTAGCGCCTCCTCCCGAGCCAGCGCCACGTCCAGTGACCCACTGCCGGTCATGTTGATGGCCACATGGCTCTGTTTCTCCATCGCTCGGCCTGCTTGTTAGCTGTCTCCAGCGCTTGAAGCGATCCTTTCCCGTGCAAGATCGAATGTTGTGTGTTCCACATAAATGTGTTGATAGCTTATGTGGTACACATTTTATCTGGATTATCTTGGATTTTTCCCCGACGTCAGCAGCAGTTGTAAATTTGACGACAACCCAACTGCAGACGAAGATGAGCGCTACGCTGGCGAAGAAGATCTTGTTCGTGCTAGGCGGCCCTGGTGCTGGCAAGGGCACACAGTGTGCTAAGCTGGTGGAGAAGTACGGCTTTGTCCACTTGTCGGTGAGGAAAATACTGTCCAAGACGCGAGTGTATCACTAGTTCTGACCTAATTTATATCTTTTTTATGCTTAGGCCGGCGACTTGCTGCGTGAGGAGCGTCAGTCAGGCTCGGAGAATGGCGAACTGATCGACCGTATGATCAAGGAAGGCCAGATTGTGCCCGTGAAGATCACGCTGAACCTGCTGCAGCAGGCAATGGTCAAGAGCGGCCGCGACCTGTTCCTCATCGACGGGTTCCCGCGCAATTTCGACAACCTGCAGGGCTGGCAAGAGGAGATGTCCGAGGATGAATTCCAGGTGCAAGGTGTGCTCTTCTACGACTGCCCTGAGAGCGTCATGGAGGAGCGTCTGCTTGAACGTGGCAAGACCAGCGGACGCACGGACGACAACGCTGAGGCCATCCGCAAGCGCTTCCGCACATACCTCGATTCGACCATGCCCGTCATTATGCACTACGAGAAGCAGAACAAGGTGTTTAAGGTGGACGCCACCCCCGGCCCGGACGAGGTCTTCGAGGCCACCGCCGCACTCATTGGCCCCCTCGTCGACAAGTAAGCGTAAACTACCGCTCACAATGGCTACGGAGGCGAGCGCAACTACGAGCACGCGAGGGGGAACTTCTTCATCGTAGGATCAGATTTAATGCGATTCCTAGTGAATGAAAAGTACTTTTATGGCATTCAAACGAAAAAAAACCATTAAATTTTTAGTGGCTTTTTTTCGTCTGAATGCCATCCTAGCCAATCAGCTCGAAGCTCACAATGGCATAATCAAATCAAGTTCCTCTAAATTAGGAATCATGCTAACTGTAAATCTGAGCAGAGGCTTCAAATTCAAATTCCATCTCATCGTACAGATTTGTACGTGGCGGATCATGCGTTATCATAGTTTTCCTCTCATTAGTCATCGCATTTCCAGGTCATCGCGATGAGCTTCGAGGAGAGCGTCACGTCCTTCTACGTGGCGTTCGCGGAGCAGCAACTGGACCAGGTATGTCAGGCCTTGGGAGACATGCGTGTGTCAGCTAGACGTACGTCGGACGGAGACCAGGAGGCGGCTGCTGTACGCGACGAGATGTTACGCAACTGCGAAGCCAAAGCCCAGACGCTGCAAGACACCGCACTCTCCCGTCTGCAGCAGGCCTGCGCGGGCTCCGACGTGGATGTAGACGCAGCACTGACTGCCTTCGCTCGCTGTGCTGCTCTGAACGCCGCACAAGAGGCCGCGCCCAAGTTTTCCAGCTGCTTGAGTGGCATCTTCGCCACTCAAGCCCGTGCGAGTCTAGACCGCGTACGAGGCAGCAAACAGGCCGCGAAAGTCAATGAACATGGCTACATCGACCGAGCGTTCTACGTAGAATCGTTAAGCGAGCTGCTGACTGGCGCTACGGACATTATGAACGCTGTAGCGGATGTTACAGCAGATCCACTGGTACTCAAGCAAATACTGGAGCCGATCCACGCTTCATGTGCTAACATCGCGTTGCAAATGGTACAAATGTATGCAGACGACGCTCGAATGGTGGCGTGGGAACGTAGAGCTAATTCCCAGGCACAGAGAGACCCCAGACACGTGCTGGAGGGCGACGAAGTGGAGGCGGACGAGAGTTTACAGATGATCGACTTGTTTCTGGATGAACTCGCATTTATTATCCGAGTATTAGTGAGCTATACTGCGTTCCTAGCTACAGTATGTGAAGGATTGGGACAGAAAGATGGAGGATTCCAAGTGAAAGTGCAGGAACTTAGTGGTGTGTACGTTGTGCTCGAAAGATTCTACGTGTTCCAGTCGGTACACAAAGCCACGGCGATTGCTGAGCCCCAGGAACTGGAACAGGGAGTCTACGTGTCCAGTGTCGTTGAGGACGTGTCGTTCGTACTCAATAAGGCGTTCTTTAGAGCGTCACAATGGTGCGTTCAGTCAGTATTTATGATTATTTGCTGAGTTACTAATATTTTATTTTGATGTAGTATGAATTATCATACTGCTCTGTCGATTGTGATTGCGATAGTGGACGCACTGGAGTCACAGTATCTGCAAGCTATACTGGTACTACCTAGTCGACCGTGCGTGATCCCTCTGAGCTCCATTAACGCAGCAACTGGACAAGATGGCAACAACGAGCAAGAGGTGTCCTTTTCGGACATGCTATTGCAGGCCGTGGATGAAGATTTGCAGCGAACATTACAGGAGGAAGCGAGACTCATCATGACCATCAACTCGGCTTACATGAGCGGCGAGTTTGTACGTGCACTACAAGAAAAAATCGAGGAATATTCAAGCTCGAGTTTCCCGAATGATGCTCCTATTCTCGAGTGTCTACCGACGCCTATTCACGATATGACGGAGGCATTCCACTCAATTGTATCCAACGAGATACAGGAGATGCTCTCACGAACTCTTCACAAACGACTGCCTCAAGTGCTCAGTCGTTCAATGGATGAACAACTACAGTACGTTCTAACGTCAGCTCAATACGATGCACTCGGGTCGCAGGGCTCTCCTTTGGTACGACTAGTGGAACGAGAGATCCTGACAAATCGAGAGCTGCAACGGTATGAACGTGCACTATGCAGAGTTTCCTTTGAGGACCTCGTTGAAGCAGCCACGCAATACTTAACGTCTTGTGTGGAAAACGCGCTTCTCTCGTCCAAGAAACGCTGCAATGATTTGGGTGCGTTGCAACTGGAACGTGAAGTCACTGACATGTTGACACGCATGTCCACGCTTGTGCCGCAAAGAAGCCTTCGTGGAGCTTTTACCCGACTCTTTCAAGTCGTGTTTATCCTAAACTTGATGCAGCCAGCACACGTTCTAGACTACTTGGCGAGCTTGCGTGAGGAGTTTTCTATGGAAATTATTGAAACACTCCTGCGCATGCGTGTAGACTTCAAAAGCCAGGATATCGCGCGTGTGATGGATCAAATTTCCAAGACCGACACAAAATCCACAAAATCTTCGTAGCAAGATCGACTTTTGTGTAACTCTACATATCATAGACGAAAGTGAGACTGTGGCATGTTCGTTCTTTTTGATAAAACTATACATGCGTGGTGCACCTCTATTAGTTTCTATCCTATGCTATTTTAAAGGAAAAGCATTAGTAAAACATCTCTAATGGCCTATGGCTCTAACTATTTTTCTACGCACATTTTGGTTAGGACCTGTCATAGTTTTGGTGGAACAAATCGGTCTTCAAAGCCCTGTATCGAATTAAGAGTCGGCTTCAAAAAAAAAAATGCATATATATTTGGACTACACAAACAATAAAAGCATCTCAAGTGGTGTTGTTCAATCCATTCTTACTACAAGTGCCCAGTTTATCTTCATTTCGGATATGACAACACATCACGTGTATTTTTGGTATCTACTCTATGCTATATTTTGAAGCATTTATGTTTTCCTTGGTGAGGTGATAACTAAGTGCTTCATGCTCCACATTTCCACGCAATTGTCAGAATTCCGACTTATATGGAAATTCCTTCCCTCTACGTCAAGACAGCGAACAACCAGACACAAAATTGTGTTCTGCATCACAGTGAAGGTCCTATATTAAACAGCTGAATACCTAAGTACAAAGTAGTCCTGAAGACACAAGCCAAGATCAGCCAAGATGCAAGTGAAGTGAACACGAATTCTATGTTGGTTTGACTTTGCGAATTTTGAGATAGGCCCCGAGCTCTGCGCTCAGCTGCGAAGCCGACGAGTGTCTTCTTCATCACACTTCTTGATGCTCTTGTTAAAGAGACGCTTCCACCAATTCGTGAATCGATTGCATTCCCCGTCGTGAGTGACGCCATTCGAGTTCATCAACCCAATGCTAGTGTGGGTCCCGTAAACCTGATTGCTTGGTGTATCATTATTTGTTGCCATTGCGTCCCCGCCACCAATTCTACGCGCTCTTTCCTCATCAAAGTCGTGATCAGACAATTGGCGAGTCGATATATGGTAGCTAATATCTTCCGTGGTTTGTATCGAATTGGGATCGATCACGGTTTTCTCAGCGACCTTACTGGCGGCGACTGTGATGCCATTGCTGACACCAAGCAGGACGGCCATGATGGCCAGCGCAGGACGGAGGAGGCGCATGCTTCTTGTTTCTCGCTGATAAGTCAGATTGTTGCGGCTGGCGTGAATTGCAAAGTGGAACCGTACTGGTTGCACTAACTCTGCAGGATTCATGTAGCACGATTTTTGAGCCATACCGTTATATTGGAGTCCAAGTGGCAGTCGTTATCTTCAGCTTTGACGCTTAGTCAGAATTAAAAATACTAATAGCATGCGTCTAATTTATGTCAATGAGATTGGTTGGTTCGTGTCGGGCTCTAAAGTATAGGATTTTGGACGCAGGACTGAACCGGAGCACGCATTCCACATATACTAGTGCGCTACTTGTACGTGGTAGCGATAGTCGGATTAAACCTTTCGCGCGGAAAGAGCGCAAAATTCAAAACTCAAAAAGAAGAATTTTTATAGTAAGTTAAACAAAGAGTGTTTTGGTAGAAAAATTGGTAACCCACAAGTCTCATGAGACCTGTGAGAACCATTCTATAAATCAATTTGAGACTTCTCATACCTAATTCACTACCAATTTCCTTTATTGCAAATAAAACATATTCCACTAAACCTGGCGACCACCGAAACCGAAGTCGGCAATAAACTTGCGCGACATCATCAACGTATAGTCTCCGATACGTTCTGCGCGGTTTGTGAGCTGAGAAAACACTTGTTTCACGTTCAGTTCACTTGAATTTCCCTTCCTGCCTCTACATGAGACCAAGGGTCGGAAATAAATATTGCAATTCAATAAATTATTGATTCTAAAAAAAAGAATATTTATTATTGGACCGACCCATTCTAATAAAATAAAAATTGACCCAATTATTGGTAAATATTTAATGAGAGCCCCTGAACTAAATTTCAAGCAATTTATGATGTCCTTACAAAAAGCGTATTTCAACCTTGACCGCACGATATTGCCTCATTTAGCTTAAACTAGATAACTCTAAGTAATTTAACTTCGCAATAACAGTGCTCTGATGTCATGTGAGAAGTGAATGGTTAGTTGCTTTCAAAAATCGCAACACCCAATAAATTATATGCAGACAAAATGTCAGGTCTTAAGCTGAGACTGTCGTAGTGCTGTTGGCTACCTGTATCGTTTGCGTCTTGCTACATTGAAATGGTTTCATTATACGGAACCAGGTTACTACTTCAAAAATTCTGGTCTCTACAGATTCTAAAAGTCTCGCCAAAGAATGGTTAGTAATACCAACAGAGGAAACTATACATGTTTATAGATACATATAGACATATGTTTATCAGAGCTAAAGAGCTTGGCTAATTTGTACGACAGAATGACGTCCGCTGTTGTGAAAGTGATAGTAAAGTATTCGAAAGCATTGGGCAATAAGAATTTGCGTCAATATTGTTATTGTTTTTCACAACAAAGAAATCATGGTTGTCAAAACAGTCACCAATACACTTACTTTACTGTATTGGTGGGCACGTGGTCTACCGTGATGTGGCTGGGATGATCGTGAAATACATGCGTACCACTAGCGGCCACAGTTATTGATGTGTGTGATCTCATCGAAAAATCGATATTCATGGCATAGTACTATCAAAGTATTTTTAGCTTTGATAGAATTCACAAAATCACAAATAAAGACGAATTCAGTTTCAGATTGGTTGAAGAAAGCTTTGCTTTATGAAGATTTTAATGTACTCCAGGCCTATGGCACTAGCTCACAATGCGTTAGTCAACACTTTCTTCCGATGCATAAAAGTACACAGTATTGATCAACTCAGCTCGTTAAACGTGTGTCTGGCTGTCAATGGACACGCTTGCCTTGAATCGGCTAATCTGGCCGAGAAGCTTCGCATGACGTTCCAACCGCGATGGCTTACGATGCAGCAACAGGCTCCTTCTTTATTTGAACATTTTTGTCACTAATAAACTGCAATTGAAGTTCTTCGCAGCGAGTGTCGTATGCTTTGATCTCGTTATCTAGACACGACATGTCTGGAATTAATCAACGGCAATTCAGGTCGAAACGCTGTCTTTTCGACCACTACCATGGCGTGCGAGTTGCTTGTCACACAGAGAAAAACGCTTGAAGAAGCCGCTGAGGCCCCGCTCATTCATGAGACCTCATTATCTTTGGACCGTCAATCTTCTCGGTGTCAAGCCTCATAAAGCTGTGATGAGAAAGTTGAATCGACCCTCAATATTTAAAATACGAGGATGTCCAGCACTTTACCGATTAAACATAACGATGCATGCTACAAGTACAAGAACGGACGTGGTGAGGTTGTCACCGTGAGCATTTGTAATGACTGGCGAAACCGGCAACCGCTGCTTATTGGCTGTTCACAGGGGTTCCGAAAGCGCTGATTGGTCCGCAGGGTGGGTTCCGAACTTGTTCTGGGCACTTCAACGAGTCAATGGCTGTGAAAAGTTGCTCAGAAAGAGGACGAAGTGCGAGAGCTCATATAAATTGCTGCATCGCATTAGCAGGGAACTCTATTGAATGCAACCCCTCGCAAGACGCGAAGCATTTGAACTCGATCACTCTCCTTTTTGCCTCGTTTTGGGCAAGCCCAACGACTTTCAGCATGGATACCCAAATCGTCATTTCGTTGCTGATCCTCGCGTTTGTGAGCTGCGGTGTTGTGTACGACGTCGAACTGAGTCCTCAGGGGCGGAAGCTACACTCGAGGCGCTATCGGTAAGACAGTCAGGGTACATTTCTAACCTTGGAATTGGCTCATTATTTTTGTGTTGTGTAGATGGCGACGACTACAGAACTGGTTTCCCATGGGTATCGCCTATGCTGCATTCTACATGGCCCGGTATAACGTGGCTGCAGGAAACGTCTCGACAGTGCGCAATCAACTTGGATTTTCTTCAGTCTACATGGGCTGGTAGGTTGATCGTTCAGTGTTCGTATTCATATTCGTGTACTCTAAGTAAGAGCTAATGTCACTGTGTCCCTCTTAATTAGGGTCCTCTCCGCAGGGTCCTGGGCATACGCCATCAGCTCTCCATTCACCGGGCAGATCACCGACCACATCGGCGGGAGGAACGGCATGATCGTTGCCTGTGTTGGAGCAGCACTCTGTAACTTAGCACTCGGTGTGATCTTCCTCTGTAACGGATCCTTTCTTGTAAAGCAGATCCTCTTCATCCTGTTCTATGCGGCGAACGTGCTCATGCAAGGCTTTGGCACTAGTGCAGTTGTAAAGATCAACGCCGCTTGGTATTTGGCAAGTGAACGCGGAGTGTTTGCCGGGATCTTCAACGTCATGTTAACGAGCGGATACTACTTGTCGCTGGGCACCGGACACACTATTATTGAGTCATTGGGCTGGGCCTACGTGTTCATCATTCCTGGCGGTGCACTGCTCACAATGTCGATCGTAATTCTGGCTTTCGTGAAGAGCACACCGGCCGATACGATGCCACCCAACTGTCTTCCGACGCAGATCGCACACCAGGCCATGTCAAGCGGTGATAAGATGGAAGAGGAGGTTCTCACTCCTAAGCAGCAGATGAAGCAGCTTCTGAAGAGCTACACCTTTCTTGGATACCTTTCTGCGTTATTTTTCCTCTGCTGGGCTCGCGACGGGTTCCTCAATTGGTTCCTCTCCTTCTTCGACGATGTGCGTTCGGCACCGCTTACATCGAGTGACACTGCTATCATCGGAGGTGCCTGGACTATTGGGGGATTCGTTGGTGGTATCCTCTGTGGTTGGATCAGTGATGCTGTCTTCAAGTCGGACCGAATCAAGCCGATCTTCATCTTCTCACTTCTTCAAGCTGTCGTACTTGGAATCATCTACTTCGTTAGTGCGACGTGCAGCGTGGTGGTACTCGGAGCTCTCACATTCCTCTCAAGCGTATTTATCCTGGGTAACTACACGTTGCTGAGTTATACGGTGCCTACGGATCTACCCCAAGACATCGCAGCTGGTGCTACGGGCATTATGCACGCTGTCGGGTACTTCTCGACTGGTCTCTCCAGTGCCGTTATGGGCAACGTTATCGATGGCGCGGGGTACTTTGTATGGGTGATGTCGCTCATTGTGGCATCAGTGCTATCCGGTGCGTTCGTCAAATTAGGATCTCACTTCTCGAAATACAGCACACGACACAAGGCGGGGGCATCTGAGCCGACGACTGATGCATCCGAGGAGTTGTCGATCAGCTCAGAGTCGTTTGATGGTGATTTCACCATGATGGAGACCCCGAAGGCTGCAAACGCCTCACGATCCGTTTGACAGTGTACTAGGGTATGGATTTGTGCTCTACTGGAACGATTTTCACGGTCGTAGAACGCAAGGTTTTATTCTTAAACTATTCTAATAAAAATAAAACTGAAGCCAACTGAGTGAAGAACACTACGACTAATCATTTTGTGGGCGTAACCAAAACGCTGCTAAGTACGATTTATCGAAAGTTCAGTCACATTTCCTACCAAACGCGTGCAATGTCGAGTGAATTGCTGACGTACGAGTTCGTGTGCAAGCTGTCAGAGCTTCCGTCAGGCTCTAAGAAATGCGTCGAGTTACCGACGTCGCATCGCAGTGTCATGCTGCTCAACATCCGCGGGCAGGTTTTCTGCATGGACCAAGCCTGCTATCGTGAGTCGGAGGGGGAGCGCGTTCTGGTGGTGACGCACATACCTAATTTGTCATTTTTATACAGATCACGGTGGACCTCTGGTAAATGGAGACATCGAGGAACTAGGCGGCAAAGTGACGATCAAATGCCCGTGGCACGCATACCAAATTGCAGTGGAGACAGGGGAGGGTCTCTACAAGGGCGTAGATATGTCCATGACCCCGTCCGGTAAACTACAGCCGTCATCTCCCAGACTCAAGTCCAAGGGCGTCAAGCAACGTACCCACTTCGTAGAGCTGCGTAACGATGGACAAGATATCTACGTCGCGGATTCCTCTGCTATTCCAGGTACAACATTGACACATGACAAAAAGAGTGTGTTTGTGTTTAACTGTTTCTGCCTATTTCTGTAGGCGCATCAATGATCGGGTCGGATGTCTACGCCTTCCGCACTGCCAACATCCCCGAAGCCGCCAAGAAGGGCGAAGTACGGATCCACTCGCGCTTCGAATAGTCAGCAATACAAGCCAAGTCACTTCAGGCTCTTTAATTTATTGCATCCCCATCGTCACACCTCTCAGAGCAGCGACTTGGTCACAATACGCGCAGCCTCAGCACGAACAAAGAGCTTGGGACGGATGTATGGCTTCTGGCTCAACAACCAGTAGTTGGCATCTTCCATCGTCACTTGGTTGTCCATCTGGCGCGGCGCATACCTCGCCGAGATGCTCTCATTGACGCGTCCATCCACTTTGACCACGCCGCTCTTGTCTTGCTGCAACAATCGGTCCTTCAGATCCTTCACGGCGAGTTCTTCTATGTCCATCTCCGCTTCGTCTCGTTCGTCCTGGTTGAGTTTACTGCGGTCCACTTTCTTGCGTTTCTTGGCACGTTCCCGTTCGATCTGTTCTTCGCGCTTAGCGTCCTCCAACAACTGCGATCGTCTCGCTAGATCTTCTTGTCGTAAAGTATTGAACGAGTCTTCGCAGCTAACACGTAAGATATCCGTCGCCGTGAGCTCCATGTGGCCTCCTCCAGCCCTCTGTGTCTTCTGTAAAGCGTCTAGAGCCTGCGCTTGCGAGTCACCACGCTGTTTCGAGATCTCCACCATTTCTTCAATCACTTGCTTCAAGTATACATGGAGAGCATACGCCATCACGTCGCTGGATTGGCCTCCAAGCTGGACACCTGACCGCCTACTGACTTCGCTGACCTGGGCGCGCAGTTTCTCGGAATTAAATAAGTCTTTCTCCACCCACTCTTCCTTCTTACATGGCAACTGCTCGGCCATACGCACACGACGCACACCTTCCATCATGATCCGTCGTTCCGTGCCCAGCTCAATGTTCGTGTGTGTCAACACATCAGCCTCTTTGCGGATATCTGCGACGCTGGCTTGAGCGAGTTCTTGACTCACCAATTCGGACGCGGCCGCACTCAGCGCTGCTACCTCTGCAGCTGTAGCTTTCCCGCGACTGGTGGAATTCGTACGAGGCTTCTTCAAAGGAGAACGTGGCGTCGGTGATACGGCCGTGCTGTTACGTTTCAATGCTCCCGAAGGCGACGAAGTTACAGATGGAGCGGTAGTGCTTACAGTCGGGACAAACGGCTTGACGGCTGGCGGTGATGGCGCTGGTATGGCTGGAAGTATCGGTAACAACCCGATCTTACACATGGGGCAGTTCGCAGTATTATTCTTCGCCAGACAGGTCTTGTAGTGGCCGTACACTTGCTTGTACGTTTTAGCGCGAGCCTAGCAACATAAAACATTAGAAATCAACTGAAATCCATCAGAAGCGGATGGTGAGCCTACCGGTGGGTTTGGAGAGCTCATCTGCTTCATGATGGCCTTCGACTCGGCGCATTCTTCGCCAACAGGACACGCCACGGTCGTACATTTTTCCACGTGAAGAATTAACTGCAATAGTCGACCGTATTCCTGGGTCATATTGGCAGTAACGTTCTTCTGTTGAGGTTTGGCAGGGGTGGAAGCGCTCGTGATGGTAGGAGTCGACACCGTCGAAGGCCCGGGCGACGAACTGTTCGTCCTCGGGAGCGACGCGTTCGACACTTTACGCTTCAGAGGCGCGTTCTTCGGCGATTTGGTCTTTGCGTTCTTCTTGGCTTTCACAGCAGAAGACAAAGGCGTGTTGTCGTCGTCGTCATCGCTTCCTGCACCGCGTCTAACACCCGCAGCTTGCGCGGCCTTCGCCTTCGCTGCCAACGTCGCTTGATTCTGAGCATATGTACGTCTTAAGCCATCGCAGAACGGGATCGAGCAGTGGTCTGTGATCCCCACAGCACACTCCTTCGCGTGGTACTTCACCAGTCCTTTAAGCTGCTCACAGTGCGAACATCCGTTCGTTCCTCCACACGACAAGCTGTGCTTGAACACTCGACGCACATCGTCACACTTCTTAACCTGACAAACACCGTGGCCCAGCGAACACGTGGCTGCATGGGACAACAACCGCTTGGCAAACATGATTTTCTCCAGCGCTTCATTCCTCGATTGAGCGACCGCCGACGCAGCATTAGGAGGCGACGTGGTTGTAGTCGTAGCGGTTCCGGTGGTCGTAGCTGTGGTTGCAGGCTCAGGTTTCACCCCAGTCTTCGCTGGCGGCGTGCTGACTGTCCCTGCTGATGGATGAATCGATGTCGGCCTCGTAATCTGCGCAGCAATCGACGCCGGCATCGCCACAGGCGCCGCAGCGAGAGTCGGCGGTGCAGCAGCAATAGGCCGCGTGTTCGGAGCAATAGCCGTAACTTTCGGTGACGCAGTGGTCGTCACTGCACTCCTGGCCGCTATAGGTCTGCCCATAGCTCCAGCATTGGTCGCTGATGCTCCTGGTTCCGGCTTAACAGCGTTAAAAGTTCCCTAGTATCGTACATACAGTCAGCTTCGAGGTGTACGTTATACCTGATGCGCGTGCTGTCTTACCGGCGTATTATTGGTGGGAAAAGTCCGTGTTAAGTCCATCTTCTGGATGACACTGGAGAAGATTGCGTCGCCTGCGATCCGCTTGATAATATCCACGATGGATTTAATGTCGTTGCCGTTACCCTTGCGCATCTCCGAGTGCAGCGCCGCGTACTGCTCTACAGGTAACATTTGCTTCAGTAATGCGAACATTTGCTGAAACATTTGCTGTCCCGAGCCGGGCGACTGCTTGGCCGGTGTGGCGACCGGTACGGCGGATACAGCGGGCGCAGGAGTGGGCGCTAGAGGCTGCGGCTGTGGACGGATGGGAGTGGCGCCTGCGGGAGGCGTGATCGGCTTCGATACGGGTGCTAATAGACCCCCCGGGGGCGCTACAGCAGCGGCGAGTGGGACGCCACTGAACGAGCGCATGGAGGCTGTGCGATGAAGGGCGTTTCAGGACAGACAGAGCGTTGTTAGAGGCGAGAAAGGGACGAACGGATAGAGGAGACGCAGACGCACGTACTGTTCATATCGTCTTCATCTCCAGAGTCGTCACCGCCGAACAGCAGGTCGTCAATGGGAGCGCTCATGATACAACGAGATAAAAACCCCGCTTTGTTCTCTTGCCAAAGCAAAAGGAAGAGTGAATGCGGTTTGTTTGAGGTGGCGGGGAGATGAGGTTGTATGAAGGTTGTACGAAACGTGGGAGACAAGGTTGTACGAAGAGTGCACGAAGTAAAGTTGCACAAAGGAAAGTTGCGCGTAAGCCAAGAAGACATCCAATATCCGGATGCATTTATCCGGATGGTATTAACTAGTGTACATAAAGTGTCTTTTGGATTGTATTGGATGTATTGAATGGTCGTAAGTTGGATTTTGTATTACGACCAATAAATTCTGTCAAGGCTAGGCCCGTTCTCAACCGAAGCGTTTTTCGGACGCATGCGTGCTAAACAACCACTTTGCGATTTGATGGGCTGTGCAATCGGCCCATAGGCAGCACGTTTTGTTCGAGTTTTAGCTAATCAATGACCTTCCCTAACCAAACAGTTTTACTCTCCCTTTTGCCTCCAAGGTAGCAGTGTTTTACAGTCAAGATCGCAACAACAATGGCTCTGTATCCCCAAAGATCTCCAAGTGGACCTGAGCGAGAGAGACGATGCATCCCTGCTGCACGCCAACGCCGCAGCCTGTCCACCGATTTTTTTTCGTACGGCTCCTACGCAAGATGCCCCTCCGCGATTAAACCAGCAGGGCTCGTTAATTACCAGTAGTTTGGTAGCGATTTACATAGTGTCAGGCTAGAACTACTTGAACACAACATGACTGGCTATTATTCTGCCAATGATAGTCAAGTATTTTGAATTGCGATGTTTCGATGTTTAAGGTACGCATGCGTTGCATGCGTCTCGGTTGAAAACGGGCCTTTTGGCAACGAGTACCTTGTGTGATTACGTTTTGATGTCGTTTACTCGAAGGGCCAGGCTTTACCAAGGTTGAGCAAGAAGTAATCGTCGTTCACAGGGACCTGTACGCCTCCGAAGCTTTGGTCGTCGTTGAGCGCCTCCTGGGCTTCGGGGGTCAGTTGGTGCCACAACACGAGGTTTTGGGCGCCACCTTCCTTGGTCGTGCTCTCCAACGCGTTGTTGTTGTAGGCGATCTTGACGCTCTTGCCGCTTATCATGCTGGCGTCAGGAGGCACTTGAGAGGAGTATTTGCCGGTCGAATCCGACGTGGTGACAGCCAAGATGACTTGGTTCGTGACATTTGGGTTGTTAGTCCACACGATGACGTGCTCCCAGTCTGGTGAGACATCGGGGAAGTACCAGGCATACATGATAGCCCAGACCCTGCCGAACCAGGCAGAACGACCATAGACCTGCGTGCCCAACTTCGATCCACTGCATTCGGCGTCCGTGGCATCGGCCTTCTGCAGTCCCTTGCTGACTTGACCGGCAGCGTTCACGGCAGGGTACGGGTGGCACCCGTTGACGACGTGAAGCTTGGGTCTGAACTTGATGGCAGCCTTTTCAGTCACCGTAGCATCGGAAGGCTGCGCCATCTCGAACGGCTCCACCTGGTCGTATGCGATCGTAGGCTCTTTGGAGGCCGACTTCTTATCCGTCGATGGCGTTGCAGCCTCTTGCGTGGTATCTTGTATCGTGGGGTCCAGTTGAGCCTCCGGCATTGTCGCCAGCGGCGTCGGTGCCGGTGTCCCGTCCTTCGTCTCCTTCGTTTTCTGGGCCTCCGTTGCGGCAAGGAAAACGGCGACGACACCGAGGAGAGTAGCGATTCTCATTTGGACGGTTGGATTCTTTGGCAGTTGGAGAGCTCCGTGGAGAATTGACAAGTGATCAAGTTGCCTTGCAGCGCAGCACGCTGGTTGAAAAACGCACCAACTGGAATGACGGAACAGCGGGGAACAGCCCAGTCGAAAGGGCATTGCTGCTGCAGGTACGGATTCAAGTACACGTACGTCGAAGTAATATACCATACTGTAACATTTCAGTGGCGTATTGCACGGTTTACGAACCTTCGTGTGATCGCGGATCACGGCTCGGGATTCGCTCTCTCATCATTGCATGATATGCTGTATTTAATCAACTTGTTTTTGCTGTACAACTGGGGTAATATCAATCGATTCTGCCAAGTTCCCGCTTCCCGTGGTCAATCCGGAACTGTCTCCTCCGATCCTGGAAGCGAGCATTTCGCAATACCGGCTCCAGCCATAGCCTTTCCACTTGTACTTCGTTCGCCATTGGAGTTGTCTTGCCTCCAGCTTCGAAGTACCTACCGTATTAGAACTCTCCTACTTTTCAGATCTCGAATATCTACTTGCATTGAGTACGTTTGCTCCAAACTACCATAGGTCGAAGGGAAGTCAGTGGCTGTGGATGCCACTGCAGCACAATCGATCACGTTGCGGGTGGTTCAATGATCCGTACTGACCCTGACTGAAAGAGAATCGATTAGGTAGTATGAAACCTGTACTATCAGTAAGGCTCGTTTATTTAGTTATGCCATGTCAAGCGTGTGCTGTACGAAGGAAAGAAAATCGCACAGACATATCCGTGAAAAACACAGATTGTGAAAAAAGGTGCTTTTAAGAGAGGGCGGTAGTGAGCGGGTGTCAGGAGCGTAGCAGAAGCAAACCCGAGCGGGGTGCCCGCGAAGCAGGGCCGCTCGGTATTTGCGTAGGCGGGCCCAGCGACGAACTCACCTGCGAACGGACCCGTAACACTCTCCAGAACATGTTTTTTTCTAATGCGGGGGTCTGGAGATGACCCCAGTATGCTTTTAGTAGTGGCCCTTATCTGGTATACCGATATTTCTGTGGAATTCATCCGTAGGTTCTGTGGATTTGCTTATTCTGTCTGTGCTATTCTACCGCTCTCGTGCTGTACACTATCGACCCCGCTCTACTCCAGCATCGGGGATCGAACCCGGGACCTGTACTGAGTATGTCGGGAACTGCTGATCTTAGACGTTTTCGCTTTCGATAATGAAAGTTGTGTTTCCACTCCTGTGGTAATGTAAACCACAGGAGTGGAAGCACATTTGGGCCGTGTGCGTAGCACGCGGTTCGTAAACACAAGCTGACGCAGGCGAGAACGATTTCCTGTGGTTTGAGGATCGAGTGCGGAGCACTCGGACGACAACCCTGGTGCTGTTGCTTTGATTACAGGTTCATCAACTGCTGGCTGACACTCACTAATCGCCTTTTGAGCCGCGCTGTTTGTTGGTTCACCTTTAAGGGGTTCTCAGGAAAATGTACTTGCACATTGTTACTATTTCTATAAACTTTTTATGAAGTATATATTTTTATTATAGGAAATGAAACTTCATAATAGTGAGTTCACTGTCATTAAAATGAACTCACTGGTATTATTAATAATAAGTAGTTTCTAAAATTGGTGAATTTCTTTGTCAGAAATAAAATAATTCCATGGTGGGATAGGATTGGCTAAAATACACTCTGTGTTTCTCTCAGTCAAGAACTATCCGCGAAAAAAACATGAAGCGCGCTGCGGTGTGTATGGCGAAAGGAGTGTCTTCTCCGACGAGATCGAGCACAATGCAGATGTGGAGGCGCTGGAGGAGGCCTCCTTCTACAGGAAAAGATACAAGTAAAGATACGATCACCGGTACAAATTCGCTCCGGGCGGATTGACGTTGCACTTGGCGCGGAAGACGGAAGGGAAAGAATAATAAATGCATGAAGCACGACTGCAGCACGGAAATGTTTTTGCAAGGCGGCATTGTCACTGGTTGTGACAAGATGCTTTCCTTGTCGAAGCCTACTAAAGCGGAGTTGCTTGCCTAGCCCTGAGAAGAAGAAATTCACGTGTTGGTGGAACTCCCAGAAGCTGCGGTGGCCAATAAGAAGCAGCGCCTGGAGTGGCGATCGACTCTGTGAGGGTCACACGCTTCTGACTCGAGCTCACTGTACTCCTTGCTGGAGAAAGAGGATATGGACGAGTCCGGATTTCTACCCATTGGCTTGATGCTCTACTGCAGGCCCACATTCCACCGCCGATTCGAGTTCTTGTGCGATAAGGGATTGAACGAAAGTCGTTTGGGCTGGATTTTCGGCCCTGCCGGAACTGGAAATTCAATCACTGTCATGGTTTTCACGTCGCCTGTGATCAGATGTGAATGATAGTGACGTGGATTCACTATCAACATGTGGAGAAGGACACGGATCTAGAATGAGTGCGTCTTGTCGGCGAAGAAAGAAAGACTCGAACCATTAAAGTTGCGGACGTGGATGATGTTTTGCAGATCGATAAGACCAAGAAGCATCTGCTGCTCGTTGATGGCTGGACAGCTGCAGACCCCTTCACTAATCTGACCATCAAGTTTCACCGATGGTTGAAGAGAGATCTTGTCAAGCAGTGGCTCGCGTTTGTGTGTTCGGTAGCTTCTCGTGGTAAAGCTCAAGAGGGAACGGATATCCGGATGCGCGCCATGGAATTCGAGGTGTGGCCGTGAGACTTGAATGAATACCTTGATGCGATGAAATTTTTGTATGGGTAAGGTGGCTTTGCTGGATGCTCCAGGTAGCGTATACGGACCTGGGTCCCCTGAGGAAATGGTAGAGTCGAAGTATCGCTATGCTGGTGCATCATGTCGTTACGTGTTTGACTTTACGACTACCGACGTCGAAAACAGACTTTGCCGGGCTGTGGACTCCGAATCAGATGTTATGTTGCGACTCTTTCTACTGACGGGCACCGTTCACCGCTTGGTATCATCGACTCTACGCGATGTTTAAGATGTTAGATTGGGAAGGTACTGTATCGCCGTTGATCAATCAGTATGCTGCTACAACAGTTGCTATATTATGCGGTTCATCAAGAAGTTCATGTCGACGATCGTGACAATTTAAACCCAGCATTGAATGAATGGATAATGAAGATGGTGTTCGTCGCAAGTCTTCGACATGGCGTACTCATTCTTGTTGATGCGCCAAGAATAAGCTTTGTTCGTGGAGGCAATCAGTTGTTGTGATTTTGGATGGAGTACCCGCGCTTTCTTCTGCTCACCCCGTTTGGATTACGCCTAAAAAATGGAACCAAGGTGCATACGCTGCTTTGATGGTGAGTAAACGTACTCAGCACGAGCGTTTGGTGCATATGACGAGTGTCCACAAGCATTCTTTTCGCATTCATCAATTTCTCGGATGGCTGAAGATTCTGTCTGATTCGCTGGAAAGTGCTGAGGTGAAGACATTGGGGATACTCTTTGTGGTCGAGCAAGACAAACTAAGCGCGTTCGAATTCACAACAGTGGAGGTGGACTCATGTTACCGTTCGGTTGGCCGAAAGGGAAGGAGACTGAACTAGTTCAACTTAATAGGATCTGAGGCTTATATAATCTCTCAGTAGCGTTTTCTTGTATACATGCTCGCTTTTCTGAAGTTACTTACTATAACTCAGAATTTCATTGCGGTTACTATGCATATGCAGATAATATTAGACTTCATTTTCGCTATGCATACACACTGAATAAGCATATTTAGCGCTAAATTTGCCCCCATTAAACATCGGATCTGTTGAGCATCGGAAGTGCTGGAAGCTCTCAATTAAACGCCTCAATTTACACATGGTCGATCTACTGGTGCAAAAGATCTCTAAACCAAAATTCGAACTGGTGGATAATGCGCTACTGGGACTTCGCGTATTCCTAGTAGAATATGCTTTTAGAATAGTACTAATATTGCACGCAATATGCTACTGTAGTAATATCTGTGTAATACTGTAAATCTCAACCCGTAGCATATTATCTATACTAGTAGTACAACTGCTATGGTGCAATTTAGTATTATTTTAGGACCACTGTCAATCAGTCGTGATAGGGTTCCGAGATATAAAATATTATTAAAATAGTGAGGGACATATTAACTGAGCAAAGAGCAATATGCACCTGTTGTTCTCCCATGCACTTTTAATACAATAGAGAACTTTAGTTCCTGGAGTGACTCGAGGTTTTGGAACAACGATTGTCAGTAAAAGGGTTTTACCCCTTTGGTAAAAAAAATAATCCAGTGGAACAGCGCAATCTTTCGTTATTCCATTGGAACCAAGTATTGAAAGATCTATGGGTAATCTATCCGTTATTTATTTAGATTTTATCCAGATTGTTGCTGTTTCGCTGTTCCAAGAACTAAAGCTCTCTAATATCTTGTATTATAAAACGTAGTCGGGTGAGTTCAAAGACGACACAAAACGTAGTCAAAGAGCAGAACAACGGATCCCTGTTAGTTCTCATTCTACTGTTCAAATTCTTAACCTTCCCTCCATCATATAGTACGAAGAAGCTTAACCATTCGAATTCCATTTAGGAACGTGACACAAAGCAACCCAGATGCAATTAACATACATCAGCCTTGTCTGCACTCATCGATGTCCGCATTTCCAATTATAGCTGCCTTCGAGTGTGTCTGGCTCTCTGCCGTAAAGTCTGTTCACTCTAAGAATCTCAGCTTTTTCGCCTCGTCTTGCGGCAATAAGCAGTTGTAGTTACAGCAGCCTGATGGAGGCGAACACGTCGACAACGGTTACTCAAAGGAGTTTCAGTGTAACTTTGAATCAAGTTCTGTATTTTCGTACGCACCAGATGGGACCAATTACAAACTGGAGTAGAAAACATGGGAGTCGCCTTGTTTGCCTGAGCGCCAGTTCGATTCACCAGAGGCCGCTCTGAACGCCTACGCACAAGAACTATGGAGTCGTGCACGCGGGCATCTCCAAGTGCGGCACACTGAGTCGTGTATGCATGTGATCAACACGGTACAAATCGCACGTAGTAGCTTCACCCGAACGTGTGCAGGCGCAATGTTCCCTCCCGAAAGTGCGGGAGCCGTATGGAGGTGAGTGTAGAGCGTATGTGGTGGAGTGGGGGTTGCAAAATCACGTTGCGATCCACTCTGACACACAGTGCATCGCGGATCCCGGCTCGGGATTCGCTCGCTCATCATTGCATGAT